>NW_026088070.1:0-20610 GCF_022539395.1 Myiozetetes cayanensis
AACTCAGCCCATTATTAGAGATTGTGATTCTTAATGTACAGAATAACAAAGGATGGATGTTTGACAAACAAGTTGCTGCAGTAACATTTTTTTGTTTAAATACACACAGCGAATGTTTCCTCATTTACACAATTTTGGGTCAAAACAAAATGTATAGAATGAATTAGGTATGTGATGAAGAATAAAGTTCTATGTTAAGAACATAAAAAGAGGAAAAAATATAGGAAAACTCCCCCCCCACACACTACACTCAAAAGCTTTAGAAGGCAGGCTGGGCCAGTGAAGGGTTACAGAGTGAGTGTTCTGCAGAAGAAAAGAGGCAGTTTATTGCCCCTGAAAAGAATCCAGTCATCATTTTCCTTATGGCATCCTTGAGCTCCTGGTTCCTCAGGCTGTAGATGAGGGGATTCAGGGCTGGAGGCACCACCGAGTACAGAATTGACACCCCCAGATCCAGGGGTTGGGAGGAAATGGAGGGGGGCTTCAGGTGAGCAAGAATGATGGTGCTGACAAACAGGGAGACAACGGCGAGGTGAGGGAGGCACATGAAAAAGGCTTTGTGCCGTCCCTTTGCAGAGGGGATCCTCAGCACAGCGCTAAAGATCTGCACATAGGAGAAAACAATGAAAATGAAACATCCAAACCCTAAACACGCAGTAACCACAAGAAGGCCAATTTCCCTGAGGTAGCCTGAGTGTGAACAGGAGAGCTTGAGGATCTGAGGGATTTCACAGAAGAACTGGCCCAGGGCATTGCCCTGGCACAGGGGCAGGGAAAATGTATTGGCTGTGTGCAGCAGAGCATTGAGAAACCCAGAGGCCCAGGCAGCTGCTGCCATGTGGGCACAAGCTCTGCTGCCCAGGAGGGTCCCGTAATGCAGGGGTTTGCAGATGGCAACGTAGCGGTCGTAGCACATGATGGTCAGGAGGAAATACTCTGTTGAGATGAAAAAGGTAAAGAAAAAGAGCTGTGCAGCACATCCTGTGTAGGAGATGGTTGTGGTGTCCCAGAGGGAGTTGTGCATGGCTTTGGGCACAGTGGTGCAGATGCAGCCCAGGTCTGTGAGGGAGAGGTGCAGCAGGAAGAAGTCCCTGGGGGTGTGCAGGTGCTGGTCGCAGGCTACGGCGCTGAGGATGAGGCCGTTGCCCAGGAGGGCAGCCAGGGAGATGCCCAGGAAGAGCCAGAAGTGCAGCAGCTGCAGCTCCTGCCTGTCTGAGAATGCCAGGAGCAGGAACTGGGCCATGGAGCTGCTGTTGGGCATTTGCTGCTTCCCTGCACAGGGACACTGTTCAGAAACTTGGAAGGAGAGGGAGAAGTTAAGACAGACTCCTCTAAGCAAAACCACTTTATTTCTCATAGAAATCCTCAGAACTGAAAGGCTTTTCCTTTCCCTTGTTTGTGCTGGCTGAGGATGCTGTGAGGAACAGGAACTATGCCCATGTGCTGCCAAGCTCAGTTCTCCTCTGCTCCAGTGGGGAGACGGAGCTGGTCTGTGACAGCATTAAACACTCCCAAGGGGTGTCAGGCATCATCCACCTTGAATGGAAAAGTTCAGTCTCTACTCTCCAGACATGGAACAGTGTGTGCTTCACGGGAAAGGCTTAGCATGTCCTTCAAATAATGTTGTCTGTGTTTATTATTTTCTGTGGATGCATCTGGTAACTGTTCTTGTTAGGAGTACAAATCCTCAATTTTATGATGCAAAATGTAACGGGACTTTAAACAAGAGAGGGTAGACAGCTCAGCTCTTTGTAGCTTAGTGCAGAGCCAGGTGAGCTGCAGTGTCCCTCAGTCTGTTTCCATCTGCCCTGTGCTTTCACTGGTGCTGCATGAACACAGCTTCACATGCAAATTAATTGTTAATAAATCCAAATACCTACAGCTTGATGAGTGCAGGGCAGCAGTCTTTAAAATGGCAGCTTTGTTAAATCTTCTCTGTTCCAGCCCAGCAATACAGCATTGCCCAGGGGAATCTCTGGCTGTGTAGGCTCTGATGGCAATGTCAGAGCTACCCTGAGGAGGCTGGAAAAGTGACCCAGAGCTACATGTAAGGCACAGGTGTGGGGATTTCTGATACTGCCTGGTCTATTCTCCTCTAAGAGGAATAGATCTGGAGTTTCAGTGCCTCTTCCTGAACTGTGATATTTATTTCTATGATCAATTTCCCACCCAGGAAAACACATATTTGAAGATGGAAAGAACAGGATCCTTCACTTTCAGATATCCCATGATTTGCTGTTCTTTCAAAACTCCTCTGAGAAATGTTCTGTAATGACATGGAGCTGTGAGCAGCCTTCACAACTCATAACCTACTCTAAGCAGGTGAATAGCCCTTCCCTGGCCTCCCAGGGGTTGCTCCTTGCCCAGAACCCTTCTCCCCCAGCCCTGGGAGCAGCTCCCTGGGCCATCTGAGAGCTGCCCCTGGCAGAGAGCAGAGTCCCTGCCCAGCACAGCGCCCTGGGTTGCAGGACCCTGCTCTGCCCCACAGCCCTGGGCACCCCTGGCTGCATCCCCGGCTTCACAGCTCTTCCCAACTGCCCCGAAACAGCCCCTCCTCACCCATCCCATCAGCTGAGGCTGGGCCAGCTTGAGCAGATGCCTCCAGGAGCTGCCCCTGCCCTGCCCTGCAGCCACAGACTCACCGTGTGCAGCCCTGCCAAGATTCCTCCTGCAGGGAGCTCTCAGCCCTCCTGCCAGTGCTGAGCCCCTTTCAGCTCTGCCTGTGCCCTGCTGGTGTCCCTGAGCTGCCCTGGCAGTGCCCTCAGCCCTGCTGGGCTGTGCAGAGGAGCTGCTCCTGGGCAGAGCTGTCTGAAGCTGTTCTTGGTTGCCAGGAGCTCCCTGTGTGCCAGGAGCCCGGCCCAGCTCAGCAGCACAGCAACAGCCCCAGGCATTGCATCACCCTCGGGGGCTTTGGGGATGAGTCCCTGAGGTGCAGTCCCTGAGAGGAAGTTGAGGAAACCTCTCAAGAATTCAAAGACAAATTCAAACTGTAAAGTTTCTTGCAGTGTTAATGGGTCTCACTGAGGGACACAACTGAGAAAGTCTTCTCAAGGTTCACTTAGAGCAGAAAACTGCAGACAGTGATGGCAAGGATGGACAAGCAAGGGAAAGGTGGCTATAATGCTAAATCAACATTGACTTGTTTCCTCAATGCAAAGGGCCAAGGCCTGAGCCCCAGCCCCTGGGAAGGCAGATCCTGTCCCTGCCTCATTGCTCAGGGCTCTTCCTGGGGCACTGGGATGTGGGATGTGCAGTGCCAAGGGCAGGCACCTGCCAGGCTGAGCAGGGACAAGGAGGCCATGAGACCCCAGGGCTGCAAGGGTCACTTGTCTCCTCCTGGCATCAGGGGCACAGCCAGCAGCCATGGCCAAAGGCCTGCAGAAGGTGGTTCTGTCACGGTCTTTCAACTTCTCCACATGCCTCTCTCCTCTCCAACCCAGGCTGTGTAACACACAGATAGTATAGAAATGCCAAAAATTCTGTTTTACCATTCTTCCACCTGTCAAAAACATCCTATCAAAAATTCTCTGTCAGCTCTCTGCCAGAAGTTCTCACCAGAACTTCCCACAGGACTTTTCCTGCCAAAAGAGCCTGTTGTTTAAGGTTATCATATCTCCTCTTAACGGACATCTTAACTGGCTACGTGCCAATAAACTACATACAACCTCCTTTGAACACTATAAATTTTGGGAAATCAGGGGACAAAGAAAGGGAGAGAGAACTGGTTGCCCCAGGAGTCTCTCCTCACCTCCCCTCACCTTCACCACCGCATGCTGCCTGCCTACCAAGGGAGACTGAGACTCTGCAGGCCTGGGGAGAGTCAAGACCACCGTGCTGCATGGGTGAGTTATATCTTATCCTTCCAGCCTCACTATATTCCTCCGGTCCAGGGAGTTGCAGCTGAACTGAGACCCTGCAAGGGCTGGGACAGGGCTGGGCGTGAGCAGTGAAACCACATATCCTGCATTCCAGAGAACTAAAAGCTGTTAGACCCCCTGCAGCTAAAGAAATAACATCCAAAAAGCAGCAGAGACAGAGAAAAAAAAAGGCAGAAAACTGCTTCACCCCCTCTTCACTCACACCAGTATGGCAGAAAGGTAGTTTTAAGGGGTATTTTTTCTCTGCTTCTAGAAATATCTTAGCACTTTACAAACTTTTCTTATTTTATTTCCTTTTTCTCTTTGCATCTCTTAGCAATTAATAAAAACAAGTTTTGGTATCAACAGATAACTTGTGTGAGTTTTAATTTTGCTCAAGGGAATAGTCAAATCTGAAGTACTTTCTGCAATTTTTAAGCAGATTGTAACTTTCCTAAATAGGCGTCATGGGACAAGATTCCCTTGAAGCAAAAGTGTTCATTCCAAAACCTGATAATTGCTAATTTTTGTAATAGACAAACAGAGTAAGGTGCCTTCCTTTTTGACTTTATGACTGTGTGACTTTAGGACTTTGACTTTTCAATTTTTTTTGTTTTTGGTTTTGGTTTTGGTTTTGGTTTGGTTTTGTTTGGTTGGTTTGGTTTGGTTTGTGGGGTTTTTTTGCTGGTTTGTTTTTGTTTGTTTTTTTTTTATTTATTGTTTTCTTTTGTTTTTGAAGTTAATGTGCACATTGTAACTTTTAAGAAGAAACTTTCTAGAGGAAGGAGCGAGACTTTGGAATTTTCCTGTAACTTTCAAGAGGTAACCCCTGGAGACGTATTCACTTTGAATTTGTGGTAACATGGAACATAATGCACAAGTGCTTGCAAATCTATTAGATGAATTTGGTGCCAGGCCATCTCCTCCGGGAATGGAATGGGCACAAGATCATATTCGAATTTGAAGTTCTTTCTGCAATATTTAAGCAGATTGTAACACTCATAAACCCCATAAACGTCATAAAGCCTTTGTCCTCATAAAGCACATACACCTCATAATGGTGCAGGTCCCATAAAAGCACTGGCCCCAGAAAACCAATACATCTCATCATGAGGCTCTCATCATAAGGCCGATGACCTCAGTAATGCCATAAACCTCATAAAGGCTCCAGCGTCATAAAGGTCCTTCACCTCATAATGGTGCAGGCCCCATAAAGGCACTGTCCTCATAAAGCCCATAAACCTCATTATGGTGTAGGCCTCATAAAGGCACTGTTCTCATAATGCCCAACAACCTCATAATAGGGCTTTCATCATAAAAGCTCTGTCTTCATAAAGCCCATACATGTCATAATGGTGCTGTCCTCATAAAGCCCAAACGTTACCTGAACCCTAACCCTAACCCTACCCCTAAAGCATAGCCCCTAACACTAACCCTAACCCTGACTCACCATCTATCTAGTGCAGTTGGTGCACCACTCTCAGCACTACTTGAAGAGCAAGAGCTTTCTGTGCAGGCACTTTTGGTCTGGGAGATGTCTTTGTCCGTATGGAATGTTGGCTGTCGGACGGCCAGTTTCAGCTGAGACCTCTGTTACAATCTACTTAAATATTGCAGAAAGAACTTCAGATTTGAATATTCCCTTGAGCAAAATTAAAACTCACACAAGTTGTCTGTTAATACTAAAAACTGATTTTATTAATTGCTGAGAGATGCAAAGAGAAAGAGGGAAAAACAAGAAAAGGTTGGAAACTGCTAAGATAATTTCTAGAAGCAGAGAAAAGATACCATCAAGGCTACCTTTCTGCTGAACTGGTGTGTGGGGGAGAAACAGTTTCTGCCCTTTTTTTTCTGGAAGGATAAGGTAGAACTCCCACATGTGGCACAATGGGTCTCAGTTCTCTCCAGGCCCGTACAGTTCCAGTCTCCGGTGGCAGGCAGGCAGCACGTGGTGGTGGAGAAAAAGGGAGGGGAGGTGGGGAGAGATTGTCAGCTACAGTCACCCTTTCCTCTCCCTGATTTTCCAGAATTTTTCCTCAACTTTTACAGTGTTCAAAGGAGGTTTTGCATGGTTTCTTGACACACAGATGTTCGAGGAGATATGATAACCACAAACAAGGGCAGGATCTTTTGGCAGGAAAAGTCCCGTGGGAAGTCCTGGTGAGAACTTCTGGCAGAGAGCTGACAGAGAATCTTTGGTAGGAAGTTGTTGACAGGCAGAAACAATGGAGAAACATAATTTCCTGGCATTTCTATATTATCTGTGTGTTCCACTCCACCCCGATGACACAACATTGTTTCTCCGCACATCGATGTAGTTCCTTCAGTGCTGGTGACATGAATACAGCAAACAGACGGAGAGAAGGAAACCAGCAAGCGGTTTATCTTGCATTTAACCAGGCCAATGCCAATAATTATGAACACATAATTCCAATGACAATTCCTGTTCCAATTTGTGCTATCCATTTTCCCCATTCAGTAAGTCCAAAAGACTCCAGGATGTCAGTAACCCCTGATCCATCCAACCCTTCTTGTGGTTGTATTGCATAAAACAAATTTTTAGTGTGGTTGCTTGTCGCAGTTGAGGTGGAGGTGACATGGCTTCAGGCAATCAGGAACCAGGAACAAGAACCTTTATTACAGCAGTAAAGCTACATTTATACAGTTTTAGGTAACACATGTACAAGCACCATTGGTTTGTTAGTAACATAAATAACCCACAATTGGACATACATCGGTGCATGTCTTAAAGCAGTGAATCAGCATTCTTGACAGGAAATCCATTCTGTGTCACAGCCTTTCTGTCTGTGGCTGACATCTTGCCAGATGTAGACGTTCCATCTTCGATTCCTCAGCTTACACTGAGACCTCAGAACCAGCTGAGCTCTCCCATAATTCCCCCTCTTTTGTATTAAAAAAATACCATCATCATCCAATGCAGGGCCCTTGCACTAGAGACATGGCAATATCAATAATACTGTATGACTACACAAGTAGGCAAAATATCAACCCCAAGAGTCTTTCTTTCATCAGTCTACAGTAATGGTATTCCCTCTTCTGCTGATCACTGAATGCGTCCATGAATGAGTTCTCTTTGTGACTCTTTTGCATGCGTTACCCAGGTCAGACGCAACAGGCAGGTATCCATCAGGGTCCTTCATCGGTGGAAATGCAAGCATATCCTCTTCCCCATGATAATAAATCACAAGGATTTGACCACTGCCCTGTTTGCAGATCTCTCACTCTGACTTTTACCCCTTTTACATAGGTTGCCTTAGCGAGACTAGCTTCAGGAGTCTCACCTGTCATTCCCACCTTTTGTTTTTGTAATTGGCGTTTAAGGATACCATGTGCTTGCTCTACTATAGCCTGACCCTGAGGGGAGTGAGGAATACCAGTAACATGGGAAACCCCCCACATTTGAAGAAAAGTCTTGTTCCGGGAGGCGGCATAAGCAGGATCATTGTCTGTTTTTATTTGGCGTGGAACGCCGCATATGGAAAATGCTCTTAGCCAATAATGAATGGTATCCAGGGCATTCTTACTGGTATGGGCAGTAGCCACAATAACAGAGGAGAAAGTATCAATGGAAACATGCATGTATTTCAAGTGACCAAATTCCGCTATATGAGTGACATCAGTTTGCCAAATTTGTAAAGCTTGCAGCCCTCTAGGATTAGTACCATAAAATGCAGGTACTGATTGACCTTGACAATCAGGGCATGCAGCTATGATGGAACGAGCCTCAGAATGTGATAGTTGAAATTGCTGTTCTAAGGCTCGCCGGCTTTGGTGAAAAAATTGATGTGATGCAATCGCCTGTTGCCGAAGATCAGGCACAGGGCCTAAAGGTACAGCAGAAACAAGGAGATCCGCATGCGCATTGCCAGCGGTCACAAAATCTGGCAAACTGGTGTGACTACGTACATGTAAGACATAGTAAGGATTGGAACGCTTTTGAATCGTTTCCCATAACAGACGAAGGACTCCGAACAAAAGAGGATTCGAGACCTCTTTGAGAACTGCTTCGTCCAATTGTTGAACTAGGCTGGCTACATATGCAGGATCCGAAACAACATTAACTGCACAAGGAAAATGTTGAAATGCTACAGTAACCACATGTAGTTCAACCACCTGAGGTGAACCATCCTGGGATTCAATGATGTGTCACCATTGATGACCATGGAACCAGTTCACAGCTGCCTTTTTTGTTTTTCCAGATCCATCTGTAAAGACAGTGGGTCCAGACACAAGTGTGCTGCTAGAAAAGAGTTTCTGTCCCATAGAAACCTGATCGTGAAGTTTACACAAAGGGTGAGATGGCAGATGGTAGCTGATAGTGCCTGTATAATTAGCTAAAGCCGCTTGCAAAGCGGAACTGTTAGCCAAACACCATGCGAAATAATCGAACTGCATAGGTACCACTATGGCTTCAGGATCACGTGCCTTAAATTCTGTGCAGCGGGAACGTGCCGTAATAATCAACTGTGCCAGGAGCTCAAACAAACCAGGGGCGATCTTCTTGGAGCGAACTGACAAGAAAAGCCATTCCAATGCATGCAAGAGGTCAACCCAATCAGGGTTCCACTGTACAATCATGGCAAATGGTACCATGTTCTCAAACAGGATAAAGACCTGAACTGCAACAAAAGTTGAATTTGGGATGTGGTCAATCCAAAGTAAGGACGTAGACAATTGACCATACCAGCCAATTTTTGTACATCATTCAAATTTTTTATGTCTACATTCAATTGAAGGGCTCATGGTTGAACAGTACATTTGAGTACTTTCATGCCAAGGTAGGACCATGGCTGAAGTCACTGTACTTTCTCTGGAGCCACAACTAACCCATACTGCTTTAAAGAAGCATGGGTGTCAGACTCCATGACAGACAGCATTTCACTGGAGGGGGTTGCTAAAAGGATGTCATCCATATGGTGGTAGCAGTATCTTTCAGGATTTTTGTCTCGAACAGGGCTCAAGGCTTGTGCTACAAACCATTGACAGATAGCAGGTGAATTTTTCATTCCCTGTGGGAGAACATTCCAGTGAAAACGTTTAGAAGGTTCAGCATGGTTCACAGAAGGAACAGTAAAAGCAAACTTATCCTTGTCATCAATATGTAAGGAATGGTGAAGAAACAATCTTTTAGGTCTATGATGATAATAGGCCAATTCATGGGAATCATTGTAGGCAAGGGCAACCCTGGCTGCAATGCACCCATTGTTGCCATCGGCTCATTGATTCTGTGTAGATCTTGTAACAGTTTCCATTTCCCTGATTTTTTCTTGATGATAAATACAGAATATTCCAAGGACTATGAGAAGGCTCAATATGACCTGCATCTAGTTGTTCCTGAATGAGAGTCTGCAGGGCAGCAAGTTTTTCAGCATTGAGGGGCCACTGATCGACCCATACAGGTTTGTCTGATAACCACTTCAAAGCCACTGTGGGTCGTTTTACGCCCTGCAACACAGTGGCCCCCATTAAAAATCCATTGTTATGTGGACTCTCCACTGAGCAAGGCAATCTTGTCCGCACAAGTTCAATGGCGCAACAGTCACGTAGGGCCGAACGGTGACTTTTTGGCCCTCTGGGTTGGAAATGAGCACTGACCTGGCTGCAATGAGCCCAGTGGAAACACTTCCCAAACCTATGACAGTTCGAGAAGCAGAGACCACAGACCATGAAGCAGGCCAGTCCTTCTGCACTATTACTGTGACATCAGCACCTGTATCCAGCAGTCTGGACACCTTCCTTGAAGTGGGAGACGCTTGCACCATACTTAGTACGCAGGTCATATGAGGTCGACTGTAGTTTAATGTTTGAGCCCAGTAAAACTGAGGCGATCCAGTAGATCCAAATCCTCCTGTGCCTCGGATGACATTCTCAGTCCTGGAAATACAGCTCACAAAAGGCACAAGTTGAGCAATGCACACCCCTTTTTTGATATAAAGAGGAGGGGTGGGTGTAGACACCATGGCACATATTTGCCCAGTATAATTGGCATCGATAACTCCTACAAGTACCATGATCCCCTGAATGGTAGCGCTTGACCTACCAATTAATAAGGCACTTAAACCTCTACCAATGGGTCCCCAAGCATCTAAAGGAATTTTATGCACCCCAAAGTGAAAATAGTTACTTCCTCGTGTCGTGGTTTTGCCCTGGCTCAATTTACTTTTATACCCCCATACAATTATTATTAGTTGAGAGAAGGTTTATGCAGACAAAAAGAGACTGAATAAAAAAAAAGTATGAGTATTTATTATTATTATTAAACTAAAACTAAAGAATTATATTTACAATAATTTTACTTAAGTAAAAGGTATTATGTATTTACAGAAGATACTTCTCCCCCCACCTCCCTTTATATCAGTCCAAGGAGGAGAAGCAGTTTTTTTTCTGTTCTCGGAATTCCAGCTCTCTCTTTCTCTAGTAACTCTGCAGCACTTTCGTCGCAGTTGGAACTTTTTTTTCCTTCTTCTCTATGTCAGCCTCCAGGGCTGGGCCTACCCCCCTCCTGGGTTAAAACCGAAGGCTGAGGGTTACCCAGGTCCTGAAAGGTCTCCTTCCATAGACTTGCAAGGGGACACTTGCTTACTATGGATCTTCTTCCACAGGGTTACAGGGGATAATAGTTTAAGAGTTCACCCCTGTTTCCCTATGGAGGTCCCTCCCCATGGGAGAACAGTCCTTGATTGACTTCTCGGCATGGGTCTAGTCTGGATCCCTTACTCGGATCCCAATATCCCACCTGAGCCATTTTCTGCTCCAGCGTAGGTTCTCTCAGGATCACAAATTCCTAGCACCAGCAGCATGGATCCCACACATGGATCCCAATATCCCTACCTGAACTGTTTTGTGTTCCAGCGTAGGTTCTAATACCCGTCAGGGTCATAAATCTTCAACAGCAGCAGCATGGATCTCTCACTGAGATCCCAAGCTTATCTGAGCCGTCTCGCTCCAGCATAAGCATCGATCCCTTCGAGGGTCACAAAGTCTTTAACAGGACTCTGCCTCATCTGAGCCGCTTTTACTCCAGCATAAGGCTTTCTCTTTCTGTTAAAGTCACAAATCTCTGGTGCATCCACAAGCTCCTCTGTGAGCCGCATGGGGGTCTCTTCACCCCAACAAACTTCTACAGGTGGCAGGGTTTTATTTTTCAGTCTTTACCCTGCTGAAGGGAGGGAGAGCGAAAGGGAGAAAAAGCAGCTCTCCCCCCTTCGAACTTTTCTTCTCTCTCCTGCAGCTTTGACCTTGAAAATTCTGTTATCTCATGGCTGGAATTCTTCTGCTGTGGTTTCTCATCTAAGCAGTTCGTCTTTTAAACTTTTTTCTTCACTCTCTCACAAGAGAGAAGGGAGGCTTCAGTGCTACACCTGCCCCCCCCGGCCCAAACCCGGGGAGGAGGGGGCCTTGGCCCTCCTCGGGCCCGCTACCTTCTCTCCTACATGGCTGCTGCTCCTAATTTCAACTGCGCCACCAACCTTCTCTTCCGTTTTCTTAAAGATGTAATTAGCAAAGGCGTCACTGAACTTTTTGATTGGTTTTTTGTCCGGAAATCACCTGGACAAAACCATCCTCAGCCCCAGGGATGGGCTGGTGGGCAAAACCACGACAGGGACCAACCCCACCGCCAGCTCCCCTTTGGGCTCAGCCCGCTTGGGGCAGTGCTCAAGGGCTGTGCTGCCATTGCCCTGCTCTGCTTTGCTCAACCCCTGCTCTCTGCTCACACACAGCCCTGGGGAACTTCAGAGAATCACACCCAATATTCCAAGTTGGAAGGGACCCACAAGGATCATCGAGTCCAGCTCCTGAGCCTTCACTGGACCATCCCCTAGAGTCACACCACGTGCCTGGGAGTATCGTCCAAACACTTCTTGTACTTGCACCAAGCCAGCGGTGCTGAACCCCCACACAGGCACCTCCTGCTCCCAGACAGCAGCATCTCCAGCCTCTGGGTAAGGGAGAGGGGATGCAACCATCTCCTAAGTTACCCCAAACAGGGCATTCCTGTTGAACCTTGATGTCTGCCTCACCCCTCTGGGAGGATCTGTGGGCATGTGCTGGGAATTCCTGGAGGAGCTGCATTTCTGCTCTTCCTCCCCCGTCCTGGTTTTAGCTCTCCTAAAGGAAACATTTGCTTGGAGAGGCCTCAAAACACCCCCAGGTCCTTCTCCATGCAATACCCTCCCTCCCAGTTTTGTGAAATCCTCTGGTGCAGTCAGGGAAGGTGTCCACACAAGTTCTCTGAGAGGGGCAGAGGTAAATGGGAAGAGTCTGCAAGATCTCTGGGCTGTAAATAAAGCATGACTTTGCACTTCTCTCAGTTTAATGAAACACAAGTGTTTTCCTAAGGAGGATGACTTAGGAGAAAGACCAAACTCCTCCTCTAAGCAATTGTAAATCCAAAATTAAGAGGTTCCAAGTATGAAGAGGAAATATGGAGAAAGGAAAAATAACAACCCTTTATTAAAAGATATTTGTGTGTTGGAAGAACAACGAAAGAGTACAAAACCAATCAAATAATCCAGTACCAAAAATCCCCCTCAAAAAAAAAAAGGAAACAGTCCAGTATTCCTCTCTTTTTGGTGCAATTCCAATCCCGGTCAGCAGTGGCTGCTGTTGGATCACCGGAGGAGCAGAGCCTGCAGGGGCTCCCTGACAAGGGCGATTTTCGCCCCACACAGCGAGAAGGGGAAGAGAAAGCGGATGTTTCTGCCTTATACAACCCTAACCCAAACCCTAATCGTAACCCTATTCCTTACTCTAACCAAAAAGTTACCTAAACCCTAACCTTAAACCTAAACTCTAATCCTAAACCCTAACCCCAACTCTAACCCTAAACCCTAACCCTAACCCTAACCCTGACCCTAACCCTAACCCTGACCCTGACCCTAACCCTATCCCTTAATCTAACCCAAACATTACCTAAAACCTAACCCTAGCCCCTAACCTTAAAACCTAAGCCTAAACGTAACCTTAAGCCTAACCCTAAACCCTAATCTCTTAACGCAAACACAAACCCAAACCCTAAACTCTAAACCCTAACCCTAATGCCTAACCCTAACCCTAAAATCTAAGCCTATGCCTAAGCCTAAACCTAAGCCTAAACCTTAACCCCTAACTTTAACCTCTAACCCTAACCATAATGAAAGGGACATTGGTGACATCACTGGGGACGAGTGTCATCACAGGGGATTGGTGAAAACAAAGAGACAGCTGTGATGTCACAGGGACTTTGGTGACATCACATGATACATCAGTGGTATCACAAGTACATGGCTGACATCAAAGAGACATCAGTGACATCATCGGGGATATTGGTGACATCACAGGGGACATTGGTGACATCACAGGGACATGGGTGACATCATTGGGTACCAGTGACATCACAGGGGACATCAGTGATTTCACAAGGACGGGGGTGACATCACAGCAACACCAGTGATATCATCAAGGACAATGGTGACATCACAGGGGACAGAGGTGACATCACGGGGAAAGTGGTGACATTATTGGGGACCAGTGACATCACAGGGGACTGGTGACAACAAAGGAAAGCCCTGATGTCACAGGGAAATCACTGACATCACAGGGGACATGGAACCACTGCAGAGGACAGTGCTGACATCACAGAGACAGTAGTGACATCCTTGGAAACCAGTGAGATAAAAGGGGACTGGTGACAACAATGGAAAAGCCATGATGTCACAGGGACACTGGTGACATCACAGGGGACATCAGTGACTGCACAAGACCAAGGGGTGACATCACAGAGACACCAGTGACATCATCGGTGACATCAGTGATATAACAGGGACAGTGGTGACATCACAGGGGTCTGGTGACATCGCAAGGATATTAGTGACATCATGGGGACAAGGTGCCAGCAGTGGGCACAGTGATGACACCACAGGGACAGCAGTGACATCACTGGGGACCAGTGACATCACAGACGACTGGTAAAAACAAGAGGACAGCCGTAATGTCACAGGGACATCAGTGACATCAGAGGGGTCTGGTGACATCACAGGAACATGGGTGACATCCCTGAGGACCAGTGACATCACAGGTGAGTGATGAAAACAAGGAGATAGCTGTGATGTCATTGGGAAATCGTTAACATCATGGGAACTTGGTGACACTTCTGGGGACAGTAGTGAAATCACAGGGACAGTAGTGACATAATTTGGGGACCAGTGACATCATAGGGTACTGGTGACAACAAAGAGACAGTTGTGATGTCATAGTAACATCAGTGAAGTCGCAGGGGACAGGGGTAACATCACAGAGTCACCAGTGATATCATTGGGTGCAATGGTGACATAACAGAAGACATTTGTGACATCACAGGGAAAGCAGTGATGTCATTGTGGACCAGTGACATCACAGGGGACTGTTGAAAACTAAGGGACAGTCGTGATGTCTCAGGGGACATCACTGACATAACAACAACAGGGGTGACATCACAGAGACACCAGTGACATCATCTAGTACAATGGTGACATCACAGGGGACAGTGATGCCATCACAGGAATGTTGATGACATCACTGGGGACCAGAGACATCCCAGGGGAGTGTTGAAAACAAAGGGACAACCCTGATGTCACAGGGACATCAATGACTTTACAGAGACAAAGTTGACATTACAGAGACACCAGTGACTTGATCGGGGACATTGCTGACGTCACAGGGGACAGTGGTGACATCACAGGGACAGCAGTGACATCATTGGGATCAGTGACATCACAGGGGGCTGGTGACAAGAAAGGGATGACTGTGATGTCACAGGGACATTGGTGAAATCACAGGGACATTGGTGCCACGGCTGGGGACAGTGTTGACATCACAGAGACAGCAGTGACATCATTGAAAACCAGTGACATCACAGGGGACTGGTGACAATTAAAGGATAACTGTGATGCCACAGACCTAACATTGATGTCACAGGGGTCTGGTGACATCACAGGGACATCGGTGACATCACGGGGACAAGGTGCCACTGCTGGGGACAGTGGTGACACCACAGGGAAAACAGTGACATCATTGAGGACCAGTGACATCACAGGGGACTGGTGACAATGAAAGGATAGTTGTGATGTCACAGGGAAATCAGTGACATCAAATAGGACATTGATGTCTTCACAAGGGCAGGGGTGAAATTACAGTGACATCAATGACATCATTGAGAATATTGGTGAAATCACAGGGCTCTGGTGACATCACAGGAACATTGGTCACATCACAGGGACATGATGCCACCAGTGGGAACAGTGGTGGAATCATAGGGACAACAGTGACATCATTTGGGACCAGTGAGGTTACAGGGGATAGATGACAACAAAGGGACAGTTGTGATGTCACAGGGACATTGGTGACTGTGATGGTTTAGACTTGGCTCCCTGCCAAATGCCCGAAAGTCACGACAGCAGCCCCCTTCCTCCCTCCCTTCTCCTCTTAGGGCAAAGAAAAAAAACTATATAAAAAAATTAAAGAACCCAAAGTCAAGCTGTTTATATAAAATATATATATATATTTACGTAAATTAAAGTTATATACAGTTAAGATGCTATATACACAGTAAAAGGGGATCCACTTCCCGAAGGGATAGGGAAAGGGGAAAAAAGGGACACCGAACAGGTATACTTGATCAAATTCAAGAACTATACTAGTAATTAACAAAACAGATCTCACCACTTCCCTTAGAAAAGCAGGATTGGCAGACACAGCCAGCACTCTCCGAACCCCCCACGTGGCAGGCCAGCGGTCGCTGCAGGCCTCAGCTTTAGATAAGCGAGACCAACACAAGGACCTACAGTTCCCGACCCTCGTTGGAAGAGAAGAGAGCGAGGTCTCTAATCTCCAACTTATTTATACTCTGGTTTACGTAAAAAATCGTATGGAATACTGGGTACTTGGCCACTTCCTTGGTTACAGACTGGTTACCAGGAAGGCCTAGATCAAAACCATCACATTCTCCACCCCTTATTCCATACTATTTTTACGTAACACTTATATTCTGTCTTCACTTATATCCTTCGTATATATACACATATGGATAAATGTATATAGTCCTTGTTCATTCTTTAGAACATTTATCTTGTTGTAGAAGAATCAGCATCAGGATTAGCTTGGTTCAGATTCTTGGCTCTTTGGTGACAATTACAGTTGTGGTTTTAGGGCTGGTTCTCTAGTCTGGGCTGGTTTATCACTGGATACCGGCATTAGTTTGTTCAGGTCTTTCACACTTGGTGACTGGTTTCCTGCAAAACACAACTCAAAGCACATGATTAGTCTTTCCGCAAGGTTAAATTTCTTTGAGGTACACAGTGGATCTCTCCATCTTTTCTCATTACCCACTAGGTATTTCCAGGCCCTTGAGCGAAAACAATCCCACGAATGGGTTTGTCTTGGCCCGAGGGAGGAGTAATCCAAATAGCTTTCCCTAACATACCTCTCAGATGGATCGCTGGAACTTTGTCTCCATCTACAGTGTGGAGGGATTCTGCTTGGGCAGGACCAGCTCGATTGACAGAGCCTCTAGTGTTAACTAGCCAGGTGGCCTTGGTTAAGTGCTTGTCCCAGTTCTTGAAAGTTCCCTCACTTAGTGCCTTTAGAGTTGTTTTTAGCAGTCCATTACACTTTTCAATTTTTCCAGTGGTGGGTGCATGATATAGAATGTGATATACCCATTCAATACCATGCTCCCGTGCCCAAGTGGCCACCAGATTATTTTTAAAATGAGTCCCATTGTCTGACTCAATTCGTTCTGGAGTACCATGTCTCCACAGGACTTGTTTCTCGAGACTTAGAATGGTATTCCTGGCTGTTGCATGTGGTACCGAATATGTCTCTAACCATCCAGTAGTCGCTTCCACCATGGTAAGCACATAGTGTTTACCTTGGCGGGTAGTCGACTTGCCATGCTTCTCCGTATCTATACTTGTTCCAGCGTCCACCATACCATAGGGGCTTCAACCTTTTGGCCAGTTTAATGGCAGCACAGGTTTCACAGTCATGGAAAACCTGGGAAATAGAGTCCATGGTTAAATCTACCCCTCGGTCTCGTGCCCATATATAGGTGGCATCTTGGCCCTGATGGCCTGAAGCATCATGGGCCCATCGAGCTAGGAATAACTCACCCTTTTGCTGCCAGTCTAGGTCTACTTGTGACACCTCGACTTGTGCAGCACGGTCTGCTTGTCTGTTATGAGTGTGTTCTTCATTGGTTCGATCCTTGGGCACATGGGCATCTACATGGCAGACTCTCACATTCAGTTTTTTCACTCTGGCAGCGATGTCTTGCCACAAGTCGGTAGCCTAGATGGGTTTTCCTCTACGCCTCCAATTCATTTTCTTCCACCTGTTTAGCCATCCCCATAGGGCATTGGCTATCATCCACGAATCAGTGTAGAGGTAGAGTCTTGGCCATCCTTCTCTTTCTGCAATGTCTAAGGCCAATTGGACAGTTTTGAGTTCCGCAAACTGACTTGATTCACCTTTACCTTCAGTGGCTTCTGCCACCCGTCGGGTGGGACTCCACACAGCTGCTTTCCACTTCCGACTCCTTCCTACAATGCGGCAAGAACCGTCAGTGAAGAGGACATAGCGTGTCTCTTCATCTGGCAACTGATTATATGGCGGAGCTTCTTCAGCTCGACTCACTGGTTCTTCTTCTTCTTCATCCGCCAGACTGAAGTTCCTACCTTCAGGCCAATTGGTTATAATTTCCAAAATTCCAGGGCGATTCGAGTTTCCCATTTGGACACGTTGCGTAATCAAAGCCATCCACTTACTCCACATGGCATCGGTGGCATGATGCGTAGAGGGCACCTTACCCTTGAACATCCAGCTCAGCACTGGTAATCGGGGTGCCAGGAAGAGCTGTGTTTCAGTACCAATCACTTCTGAGGCTGCTCGTATACCTTCATATGCCGCTAAGATTTCTTCTTCCATAGGGGTGTAATTGGCCTCAGAACCTCTGTAGCTTCGGCTCCAGAAGCCAAGTGGTCGCCCTCGCGTCTCGCCAGGCACTTTTTGCCAGAGGCTCCAGGAGGGACCTTTATCTCCAGCTGTAGAGTAAAGTACATTCTTTACATCTGGTCCCATCCTGACTGGACCAAGAGCCACGGCATGTGCAATCTCTTGCTTGATTTGCCTAAAAGCCTGTTGTTGTTCAGGATCCCACTGGAAGTTGTTTTTTTTACAGGTCACAAAGTAAAGAGGGCTTACAATTTGGCTGTACTCTGGGATGTGTATCTTCCAGAAGTCTATGGCTCCCAGAAAAGCTTGGGTTTCTTTTTTGTTTGTCGGTGGAGCCATTGCTACGATCTTATTGATGATGTCTGTTGGAATCTGACGACGTCCATCTTGCCATTTCACCCCTAGGAATTGGATTTCTCTGACAGGTCCCTTGACTTTATTTCTCTTGATGGCGAAACCGGCCTCGAGGAGAATCTGGATGATCTTTTGCCCTTTTTCAAAAACTTCTTCTGCTGTGTCCCCCCATACAATGATGTCATCGATGTACTGCAGGTGCTCTGGGGCCTTACCCTTCTTTAGGGTGGCCTGAATCAGCCCATGACAAATGGTTGAACTGTGTTTCCACCCCTGGGGCAGTCGATTCCAGGTGTATTGCACACCCCTCCAGGTGAAAGCAAACTGTGGCCTGCACTCTGCTGTCAAGGGAATGGAGAAAAATGCATTAGCAATATCAATAGTGGCGTACCACTTTGCTGTCTTGGACTCCAGCTCATACTGGAGTTCCAACATGTCTGGTACAGCAGCACTCAATGGCGGCGTGACTTCATTCAAGCCACGATAGTCCACTGTCAGTCTCCATTCTCCATTGGATTTACGTACAGGCCAGATAGGGCTATTGAAGGGTGAGTGTGTTCTGTTGACCACCCCTTGACTCTCTAACTTCCTGATCATCTTGTGAATGGGGATCACAGCATCTCGGTTTGTCCTGTACTGTCACCTGTGTACAGTTGTAGTGGTTATAGGCACTTGCTGATCTTTAACTTGGAGTAGTCTCACAACAGAAGGATCTTCTGAGAGGCCAGAAAGGGCAGACAATTGCTTGGACTTCTCTTCAATCACCGTGGCTACACCGAAAGCCCATCGGTACTCCTTCGGGTTTTTGAAGTATTCTCTTTTTAGGTAGTCCATACCAAGAATGCAAGGGGCTTCTGGCCCCGTCACAATGGAATGCTTTTGCCATTGGTCTCCTGTCAAGCTCATATCGGCCTCTACCACTGACAACTCTTGAGACCTTCCAGTCACTTCAGAAATAGAAACAGCCTCTATACTCTTATGCTCTGATGGCATTAAAGTACACTGGGCACCAGTATCCACTAAAGCCCGGTATCTCTGAGGATTCAATGTGCCAGGTCATTGAACCCACACAGCCCAGTAAACCCTGTTATCTTCCTGGTCCCTATCTTTCTCCTGGCAGAAGGCAGGGCCCCTCTATTGGTCTTGATCGGAGTATTCATCGTCCGACTTTGATTTTGCCTTCTTGGAAGCCTTCTTGTTATTGTCAAAGCGGACCTCCATCTTTTTGTGTTTCAGAGGTTGCAGAGCATCTGCATCAACCACGTAGACAACCTTTTTGTTGTTTTCCTTTTGTTGTAACTCTCTCACTCTGGCCTCAAGTTTGGAAGTGGGTTCACCATCCCACTTCTTCATGTTTTCTCCTTTGCTTCGCAGATAGGACCACAGTTGATTACGTGACCTCCGTCTGGGGTTTCCTCTCCTTCTGCGTACTAAGAAAGGAGACCGTGAACGAGGCCGGGACCAAGATCGAGGTCGAAATCGTGGTCGAAACCATTTTATTGGTCTGTCTCTAAAGTCTCTGTAGTCTATATAGACTCTATCATCTCTATCCCTATAGTCGTCTTCATATCTGAAATATTCATAGGGCCTCTCCATTGCTTCCCTAGTCTGGATAGGTCGATGTCGGGCATCGAAGGACCTTTCCAAATTTTCTGCTATGGTCCGTATCCATGAACACATGGTGTCCACAGTCGGTTCATCCGGTTTTGGATTATATACTGATATTAAGTAATTGAGGTATGATGCAGGGGCACCTCTAATCACTTGCCTCCACATTGGCTCTGTACATGAAATCTTCTCTGGTTCTAAACAGTCATAATAATCTGAATTGCAATAAATGAGTTCCAGCATAGCTAATTCTCGTAAGTATTGGACGCCTTTTTCTGCACTCGTCCACTTTTTCGGAGAACTCATTAAGTATTCTTTAAATGGATATTTTTCCCTCACAGCATGGAGGATTCAGAGCCAGAGACTGAGACTGTATGTCTCTCTTGCGATTTCTTGTTCTATTTCACGGTCTTGAGCAAGGGATCCTAGCTGCTGTGCTTCATGACCCTCTAACAAGTGGCTTCTGGCTCTATTGTCCCAACATCGTACCAACCAGGTGAGAATTTGTTCACCAGGCCGGCGGCTGTAATCCCGTCGTAGATCCCGGAGCTCTGCTGGGGTCATTGTTCGCAGTACCTCACTCGTTCGCACAACTGCTAATCCAGAATAAGGGTCTCCCCTAGGTGGAACCATTTCCACTTCCCTTCTGACGCTTCTACATGGAACTGCTCTCTCTCTCTCTCTACCTCTCTCACGTGGAGGCAGAGACTGAGCATGTAGCGGGGATAGACTTCTACTCCATTGTCTAAGCCCATGAGGTGGAGGTAGCGAGTAGTCCTTCAGACTTTGGGATGAAGGTCTC
>NW_026088071.1:0-21298 GCF_022539395.1 Myiozetetes cayanensis
GCCACACCCTCTGAGTGTGGCCCCACCCTATTATGACCACACCCTCTGAGCATGGCCCCGCCCCGTTCATGACCACACCCTCTGAGCGTGGCCACGTCTCCATTTATGGCCACACCCTCTGAGCGTGGCCACACCCCCATTTATGGCCACACCCTCTGAGTGTGACCCCACCCCCATTTATGGCCACACCCTCTGAGTGTGGCCACGCCCCATTTATGACCACACCCTCTGAGCGTGGCCCCGCCCCCAGTGTCCCCCGAGGGGCGTGGCCGGGCGCTGGTGCTCCGCGCGCGGGCGCTGGGCGTGGTCCCCGAGGTGGGCGGGGCCAGGGCGGAGCAGGCGCTCGGCCACGCCCTCAAACTGGACCCGGCACTGGGAGCGGCCTGGAGGCAACTGGGGGAGCACCGGTGGGCACGGGGGGACCTCCGGGGGGCTCGAGATGCCTTCGGGGGAGCCCTGCAGCAGGTCAGGGGGGATGGAGGTGGGGGAGGGGTCCTGAGGGCGTTATGGGGCTGGGGAGGGGTCCTGGGGGGTTATGGGGCTGGGGAGGGGTCCTGGGGGTTACTGTGGGGATTTATGGGGCTGGGGAGGGGTCTTGGGGGGTGTTATGGGGCTGGGGAGGGGTCCTGGGGGACACTGGGGTGGGTATGGGGCTGGGGAGGGGTCCTGGGGGCGTTATGGGGCTGGGGAGGAGGGGTCCTGGGGGGTTACTGTGGGGATTACGGGGCTGAGGAGGGGGTCCTGGGGGGCGTTATGGGGCTGGGGAGAGGTCCTGGGGGTGTTAGGGGGCTGGGGAGGGGTCCTGGGGGACACTGGGGTGGGTTATGGGGCTGGGCAGGTAACCTGGGGGATCACTGGAGGTTACGGGGTTGGGAGAGGGTCCTTAGGGGTTACTGGGGTCATGGGGCTGGGGAGGGGTCCTGGGGGATCACTGGGGAGTTACGGGTCTGGGGAGGGGTCCTGGGGGATCACTGGGGTGGGTTTTGGGGTGGGGAGGGGTCTTTGTGGTCACTGGGGGTTATGGGAGAGCTCTGGGGGCTCGTTGGTGGTTTCTGGGGGTGTGGGTCAGATTTTGGGGTCCCCACGCCCCCTTCCCGCAGGGGGAGGACCCCGAGGCCCGGCGCCTCCTGTCCAATGGCCCTGCGGGCGCAGGGGGCAGGGCCTCCGCAGGGGCAGGGCACCCGCAGGGGCAGGGCACCTGCAGGGGGCGGGGCCCTGCGCGGGGGCGGGGCCCTGCGAGAGCCTGGCCCAGGCCGAGGCGGCCGTGAGGTGCGACCCCCGCGACGGCCAGTCCTGGTGTGAGTGGGGGGCTCGGGGGGGTCCCCAGGTGACCTTGAGGGTCCTGGGGGCTTTTGGGAGGGTCCTGGGGGCTTTTGGGAGGGTCCTCAGGGGGTCCCGGGGTGACCTAGAGCGTCCTGGGGGCTTTTGGGAGGGTCCTGGGGGCTTTTGGGAGGGTCCCCAGGGGGTCCTGGGGGCTTTTGGGTGGGTTCTGAGAGGGTCCTGGGATGACCTAGAGCGTCCTGGGGGCTTTTGGGAGGGTCCCCAGGGGGTCCCGGGGTGACCTTGAGGGTCCTGAGGGCTTTTGGGAGGGTCCCCAGGGGTCCTGGGGGCTTTGGGTGGGTTCTGAGAGGGTCCTGGGGTGACCTAGAGGGTCCTGGGGGCTTTTGGGAGGGTGATGGGGTGGGTCCCTTGGGGGTCTGGGGGTCCCCATGGGGGTCTGGGGGATTCTGGGGGTTTTTGGGAGGGTGATGGGGTGGGTCCCATGGGGGTCTGGGGTCCCCATGGGGGTCTGGGGGTTTTTGGGAAGAATGCAGGGGCGTTTGGGGGTCCCAGCTGGGTCTAGGGGTTCCCAGGAGGGTCTGAGGGATTCTAGGGGCTTTGGGAGGGTGATGAGGTGGGTCCCATGGGGGTCTGGGAGTCCCCATGGGGGTCTGGGGGATTCTGGGGTTTTTGGGAGGGATGCAGGGGCCTTTGGGGTTCCCAGCTGGGTCTGGGGGTCCCCATGGGGGTCTGGGGATTCTAGGGGTTTTGGGAGGGTGATGGGGGTGGGTCCCATAGGGGTCTGGGGTCCCCATGGGGGGTCTGGGAGATTCTGGGGGTTTTTGGGAGGGACGCAGGGGCCTTTGGGGGGTTCCCAGCTGGGTCTGGGGGTTCCCGTGGGGGTCTGGGGGCTCCCAGTGGGGAGTTTTGGGAAGGGGAGGGGTCCCTGTGGGGTTGCTGGGGCAGGGGAGGTTTTTGGGGTGGTTTTGGGGTCTGGGGGTGTTTTGGGGTTGCTGGGGCAGGGGAGGTTTTTGGGGTGGTTTTGGGGGTCTGGGGGTGTTTTGGGGGATGGGGAGGCAGGGGAGGTTTTTGGGGTGGTTTTGGGGGTCTGGGGGTGTTTTGGGGGATGGGGAGGGGTCTCTGAAGCCCCCCTTTGTCCCCCTCCCGTCTCCAGACGTGCTGGGCAACGCCCACGTGTCGCTGTTCTTCGCGGGGGGACAGAGCCCCCAGAGCGCCCGGCGCGCCCTGGCAGCCTACGGGCAGGCGGTGAGGCACTGGGGGCACTGGGAACGGACTGGGAACGAGACTGGGGGCACTGGGAATGGACTGGGGGCACTGGGAGGCACTGGGGGGGCACTGGGAATGGACTGGGAATGGACTGAGGGCACTGGGAACGGACTGGGAGCACTGGGGGCACTGGGAACGGACTGGGAATGGACTGGGGGCATTGGGGGCACTGGGAATGGACTGGAGAACGGATTGGGGGCACTGGGAATGGACTGGGGGCAGTGAAAATGGACTGGGGGCACTGGGAATGGACTGGGGGCACTGGGAACGGACTGGGAACGGACTGGGGGGCACTGGGGGGCACTGGGAATGGACTGGGAGGCACTGGGGGGGCACTGGGAATGGACTGGAGGCACTGGGAATGGACTGGAGGCACTGGGGGCACTGGGAATGGACTGGGGGGCGTGGTCACGCTCTGGGGGCGTGGTTTGGCAATGGGGGCGTGGTTTTGCAATGGGGGCGTGGTTAAGAGAGCTGGGGGTGTGGCCTGACCTTATAAGGCAATAAGGCGCCTTTGGGCAGACAGGGGGCGCCAGAGAGCGCCGGGGGGGGCGTGGCCTTGGCAAAAGGGGTGTGGCCAATGCAGTGGGCGTGGCCAGGCACGCTAAGCCAATAGGGGATGCTCTTGGGGGACCCTGGGGAGGAACTGGGGGGCACTGGTGTTACTGGTGGGCCCTTTCCAGGAGCGGGTCGACCCCCAGGCGGCCAATAACCCCGACCTGCACCTGAACCGCGCTACGGTGAGTGACCTGACCCCCAAAACAGCTCAAATCCACCCAAAAATGGCTCAAACGCACCCAAAACAGCTCAAACCCACCTGAAAATGGTTTAAACCCCCTTGAAAACGGCTCAAACCCACCTGAAAACAGCTTAAACCCACCCAAAACTGGCTCAAATCCACCCAAAACCAGCTCAAACCCACCCAAAACCGGCTCAAACCCACCTGAAAATGGCTCAAACCCACCCGAAAATGGCTCAAACCCACCTGAAAACGGCTCAAACGCACCCAAAAGAGGCTCAACCCCCCCTTAAAAACGAGCCAGCCAATGAGGTCCCACCGGGCGTGGCCACCCCTCAAGCCCCCCAGTAGGAGTTTGGGGGGCGTGTCCTGGCATGCTAATGAGTCCATTAACGGGCTCATTACCCCGCCCCTTCAGTAGGCGCTCAGGGGGCGTGTCCTGGCATGCTAATGAGCCAATTAACGGGCTCATTAACCCCCAGCTCCTGCAGTACCTGGAGCGGTTCATTATCCCCCCCCAGTAGGAGCTCGGGGGGCGTGTCCTGGCACTCTAATGAGCCAATTAACGAGCTCATTATCCCCAGCTCCTGCAGTACCTGGAGCGGTTCATTATCCCCCCCCATTAGGAGTTTGGGGGGCGTGTCCTGGCACTCTAATGAGGCAATTAATGAGCTCGTTATCCCCCCCCATTAGGAGTTTGGGGGCTGTGTCCTGGCACTCTAATGAGCCAATTAACGAGCTCATTACCCCCCCAGCTCCTGCAGTACCTGGAGCGGTTCATTATCCCCCCCCCAATAGGAGCTCAGGGGGTGTGTCCTGGCACGCTAATGAGCCAATTAACGAGGCTCATTAACCCCCCAGCTCCTGCAGTACCTGGAGCGGTTCCAGGCGGCCCTGGAGGGGCTCAGCCGGGCCATGGCCCTGGACCCCTCCTGGGAGGAGCCCCGGAAGCGCCACAGGAACCTCCTGGAATTCCTGAGCCGCCTCTGCGCCCTGCTGGAGAACAGGGTGGGGCACTGGGAGGCACTGGGAGGCACTGGGAGGGACTGGGAGGGGATTGGGAGGCACTGGGAGGGACTGGGAGGGGATTGGGAGAGAATGGAGGGCACTGGGAGGGATTGGGAAGGACTGGGAGGGGATTGGGAGGCACTGGGAGGGACTGGGAGGGGATTGGGAGGCACTGGGAGGGACTGGGAGGGGATTGGGAGAGAATGGGGGGCACTGGGAGGGACTTGGAGGGTATTTTGGGGGGACTAGGAGGGGACTGGGGGCACTGGGAGAGAATGGGGGGCACTGGGAGGGACTGGGGGAACTGGGAGTGACTGGGGTCACTGGGAGTACTGGGGGAACTGGGAGTGACTGGGGGTCACTGGGAGGGACTGGGGGCACTGGGAGTACTGGGGGTCACTGGGGTCAGTCCCAGTGGGCGTGTCCCTTGCTGACCCCGCCCCTCTCCCCCCATCCAATCAGGGGAAGCTGCGGGGGAAGCGGAGGCGGGGCCTGGCAGGGCCGGTGCCCCTCCCCCTGCTGGGCCCCCTGGGGGGTCCGGGGGGGCCCCGGCCCAGCCCCCTCCCCACTCTGAGGGTGGGGAGCAACCCCCAGAGGGTGGTCCTGGGGAGGGTCCTGTTCAGCCTGGCCCCCCCCGGGGGGGTTCCCTAGTGAGTACCGCGGCACTGGGACGGACTGGGGGGCACTGGGATGGACTGGGAGGGGCTGGGAGGGAACTGGGATGGACTGGGAGGGAACTGGGAGGGAACTGGGAGAGAACTGGGGAGCACTGGGATGGATTGGGAGGGCACTGGGAGGGAACTGGGGGGCACTGGGATGGAACTGGGAGGGCACTGGGAGGGAACTGGGACGGACTGGGGAGGGGGCTGGGAGGGGCTGGGAGGGAACTGGGAGGGAACTGGGATGGATTGGGATGGAACTGGGGGGCACTGGGATGGACTAGGGGGGGTTCAAAACCACCTCAACCCCCCCAAAATGGTGTCCTGAACCCCCAAAATCACCTGAAACCCCCCCAAAATGGTGTCCTGAACCCCAAAACCACCCCAAACCCCCCCAAAATGTCCTGAACCCCAAAATCACCTGAACCCCCCAAAATGTCGTCCCCCCAGCGGTGGGTCTGCAGGACGGGGAGGGGCCGTGGCCGCCGTCACCGTTTACAACGCGGGGCCCGACTGGGGGGTCCAGGTGGGCGACGCCCTGGGGGTGCCCGACCCCCTGGTGACCCAGCACCTGCACCAGCACCAGGGACAGGTGCCACTGGGAGCCACTGGGAGCCACTGGGAGGGACTGGGGATGGGATCTGGGGGCACTGGGAGCTGCTGGAGGGGAAACTGGGGGCACTGGGGGGGACTGGGGGTGCCCAACCCCCTGGTGACCCAGCACCAGCACCAGCACCAGGGACAGGTGCCACTGGGAGCCACTGGGAGGCACTGGGGGAGACTGGGGGCACTGAGAGGGACTGGGGATGGGATCTGGGGGCACTGGGAGGGACTGGGACACACTGGGAGGGACTGGGAGGGGTGGAATCTGGGGGCACTGGGAGGGACTGGAGAACCATGGGGGGCACTGGGAGGGACTGGGGATGGGATCTGGGGGCACTGGGAGGGACTGGGACACACTGGGAGGGACTGGGGATGGGATCTGGGGGCACTGGGGAGGGGTCTGGGGGCACTGGGAGGGACTGGGGGGATCTGGGGGCACTGGGAGGGACTGGGCTTTACTGGGAGGGACTTGGAGAGACTGGGGATGGGATGTGGGAGGAACTGGGAGGGACCAGGGGGCACTGGGAGGGACTGGGAAGCACTGGGAGCAGCCCTGGTTGTCCCAGCCAGTCTGTACTGGTTTGTACTGGTGCAAACTGGTTTGTACTGGTTCACAGACCTTCTCCTTCCTGGGCATCCGCGTCTCCTCCCCGCTCTCATTGGTCGTCAACGGGCGCCGCCCTCCAGGCTCCGCCCTGGCCCCGCCCCGCCTGGCGCTGTCCAATCCGCGCGCGCCACCGCCCGCCCCGGCCACGCCCACTGCGCCCTGACCACGCCCAGGGGGCGGGGAATAAAGGACTTTTTGGTGGAGCCACGCCCCCTGGCGCCATTTTGGGTGTGGGAGCCGCCATATTGGAGGGGGCAGCCATGTTGGAGGGGGAGCCGCCATATTGGACAAGGGGGCAGCCATGTTGGATGGGTGGTGTGGGAGCTGCCATATTGGATGAGGGAGCCGCCATATTGGACAAGGGGGCAGCCATGTTGGAGGGGAAGCCGCCATATTGGATGTGGGGGTGGCCATGTTGGAGAGGGAGCCGCCATATTGGAGGGGGTGGCCATATTGGACAAGGGGGCAGCCATGTTGGAGGGGAAGCCGCCATATTGGATATGGGAGTGGCCATGTTGGATGGGTGGTGTGGGAGCTGCCATACTGGATGAGGGGGTGGCCATGTTGGATGAGGGGGCAGCCATACTGGATGGGTAGTGTGCGAGCTGCCATATTGGATGAGGGGGTGGCCATGTTGGATGAGGGGGCAGCCATACTGGATGGGTAGTGTGCGAGCTGCCATATTGGATGAGGGGGCGGCCATGTTGGATGGATAGCGTGGGAGCTGCCATATTGGATGAGGGGGTGGCCATGTTGGATGGGTGGTGTGGGAGCTGCCATATTGGATGTGGGAGCTGCCATATTGGATGGGTGGTGTGGGAGCTGCCATATTGGACAAGGGGGCAGCCATGTTGGAGGTGGAGCTGCCATATTGGATGAGGGGGTGGCCATATTGGATGGGTGGTGTGGGAGCTGCCATATTGGATCAGGGGGTGGCCATGTTGGATGAGGGGGCAGCCATGTTGGATGAGTGATGTGGGAGCTGCCATATTGGATGAGGGGGCCGCCATGTTGGAGGTGGAGCTGCCATATTGGATGAGGGGGCAGCCATGTTGGATGGGTGATGTGGGAGCTGCCATATTGGATGAGGGAGCTGCCATATTGGATGGGGGGGCAGCCATGTTGGACAGGGAGCCACCATATTGGATGAGGGGGCAGCCATGTTGGATGGGTGATGTGGGAGCTGCCATATTGGATGAGGGAGCTGCCATATTGGATGGGGGGGCAGCCATGTTGGACAGGGAGCCACCATATTGGATGAGGGGGCAGCCATGTTGGATGCGTGGTGTGGGAGCCGCCATATTGTACGAGGGGGCGGCCATGTTGGAGGGGGAGCTGCCATATTGGATGAGGGGGCGGCCATGTTGGATGGATAGCGTGGGAGCTGCCATATTGGATGAGGGGGTGGCCATGTTGGATGGGTGGTGTGGGAGCTGCCATATTGGATGTGGGGGTGGCCATATTTGATGAGGGGGCAGCCATGTTGGAGGTGAAGGCACCATATTGGATGAGGGAGCCGCCATATTGGATGTGGGGGCGGCCATGTTGGATGGGTAACGTGGGAGCTGCCATATTGGATGTTGGGGCAGCCATATTGGATGAGGGAGCCACCATATTGGATGAGGGGGCAGCCATGTTGAATGGGTAGTGTGGGAGCCGCCATATTGGACAAGGGGGCAGCCATGTTGGAGGGGGAGCTGCCATATTGGATGAGGGAACGGCCATGTTGGAGGGGGAGCTGCCATATTGGATGTGGGGATGGCCATGTTGGATGGGTAATGTGGGAGCTGCCATATTGGATGAGGGGGCAGCCATGTTGGATGGGTGGTGTGGGAGCTGCCATATTGGATGTGGGGGCAGCCATGTTGGAGAGGGAGCTGTCATATTGGAGGGGGTGGCCATATTGGACAAGGGGGCAGCCATGTTGGAGGGGAAGCCGCCATATTGGATATGGGAGTGGCCATGTTGGATGGGTGGTGTGGGAGCTGCCATACTGGATGAGGGGGTGGCCATGTTGGATGAGGGGGCAGCCATACTGGATGGGTAGTGAGAGTAGCTGCCATACTGGATGAGGGGGTGGCCATGTTGGATGAGGGGGCAGCCATACTGGATGGGTAGTGTGCGAGCTGCCATATTGGATGAGGGGGCGGCCATGTTGGATGGATAGCGTGGGAGCTGCCATATTGGATGAGGGGGTGGCCATGTTGGAGGGGGAGCTGCCATATTGGATGTGGGGGCAGCCATGTTGGAGAGGGAGCTGTCATATTGGACAAGGGGGCAGCCATGTTGGAGGGGAAGCCGCCATATTGGATGAGGTGGCAGCCATGTTGGAGGGAGAGCTGCCATGTTGAATGTGGGGGCAGCCATGTTGGATGGGTGGTGTGGGAGCTGCCATATTGGAGGAGGGAGCGGCCATGTTGAGAAGGAGGGGCTTTGGGGGGGTCTGTGGGAGCACTTTTGGGGGGTTTTTTAGAGGATCCCTGGGGGCCATTGTTGGGGGACGTTTAAGAGGTTTTGGGGGCCTCTGGAACCGTTCTGGGGGTCTCAGGGTCCCTGGGTGCCCCTTTCCCCCCACAGCACCGTTATTTACAAACATCCGTCCTTTAATCGTCGTCTCGAGGTATCAAAATTAAACGAGGGAGCGGGGGAGGGGCGGGAGGGGCTGAACCGAACTATGAGAGGGGGCAGGGGGCAGGAGGAGGGCGGGGAGGGGCCACGACAGCACGAACACGGCAGGGAGGGGCTGTGGGCTCGGGGCCGCTCGGGCAGGGGGTCTGGGGGTCCCAGGGCGCTCGGGGGGTCCCGGGGCTCTCAGGGGTCGTCCTCGCCATTGGCGCTGTCCCGGTCGTCCTCCCCCTCCTCCGCCTCCTTCTCGTCCCCCTTGATGGACTCCAGCTGGGGAGGGGACAGAGGGGGAAGGGTCAGGAGCGGCCCCTCCCCCAGCACGGCGAGGCTGGGGGGCACTGGTGTGTACTGGTGTGTACTGGGTGTACTGGGGAGGGAGGGGGTCTCACCTGCTCGTCCCCTCTCCTCGGCCTCCTCGTGCGTCCAGCAGGTCCCCTCCTCGGCAGAGTCCTCGTTGCCCCCCTCGGCCTTGGCCCCGCCGGCCTCGTCCTTCTTGGAGCCGCTGCCGCCCTGCTCCTCCTCTGCCTTGTCGCTCTTCGCCTCTGGGGGGGCAAGCGGGGGGTTTAGGGGCAGAAAAGGGGGTTTTGGGAAAAAAAAAGGGGGATTTGGGGACAGAAAAGGGGGATTTGGGGACAGAAAGGGGGTTTGGGGACAGAAAAGGGGGTTTGAGGGAGCTGATCCCCCTGCTCCTCCTCCGCCTTGTCGCTCTTCGCCTCTGGGGGGAAAACGAGGGGTTTAGGGACAGAAAGGGGGATTTGGGGGAAAAAGGGGGTTAGGGGACAGAAAAGGGGGATTTGGGGACAGAAATGGGGGGTTTGGGGACAGAAAAGGGGGTTTGAGGGGCTGATCCCCCTGCTCCTCCTCCGCCTTGTCGCTCTTCGCCTCTGGGGGAAAACGGGGAGGTTAGGGGGCTTTGGGGACAGAAAGGGGTTTTGGGGACAGAAAAGGGGTTTAGGGAAAAAAAAAGGGGTTTGGGGACAGAAAAGGGGGTTTTAGGAGCTGATCCCCTGCTCCTCCCTCCGCCTTGTCGCTCTTCGCCTCTGGGGGAAACGGGGGGTTAGGGGGTTTGGGGACAGAAATGGGGGATTTGGGGACAGAAAGGGGGGTTTGAGGGAGCTGATCCCCCTGCTCCTCCTCCGCCTTGTCGCTCTTCGCCTCTGGGAGAAAAGCGAAGGGTTAGGGGGCTTTGGGGGACAGAAAAGGGGATTTGGGGACAGAAAAGGGGGTTTAGGGGCTGATCCCCCTGCTCCTCCTCCGCCTTGTCGCTCTTCGCCTCTGGGGGGAAAACGGGGGTTAGGGGCAGAAAAGGGGATTTGGGGACAGAAAAGGGGGATTTGGGGACAGAAAAGGGGGTTTGGGGACAGAGAAGGGGGTTTGGGGACAGAAAAGGGGATTTGGGGACAGAAAAAGGGGTTTGAGGAGCTGATCCCCCTGCTCCTCCTCCGCCTTGTCGCTCTTCGCCTCTGGGGGGAAAACGGGGGTTTAGGGGCAAAAAGGGGGTTTGGGGACAGAAAAGGGGGTTTGAGGGACAGAAAAGGGGGTTTGGGGACAGAAAAGGGGTTTGGGGACAGAAAAGGGGGTTTGGGGACAGAAAAAGGGGTTTGGGGACAGAAAAGGGGATTTGGGGACAGAAATGGGGGGTTTGGGGACAGAAAGGGGGTTTGAGGGAGCTGATCCCCCTGCTCCTCCTCCGCCTTGTCGCTCTTTGCCTCTGGGGGAAGCGGGGGTTAGGGGGCAAAAAAGGGGGTTTGGGGACAGAAAGGGGGTTTGGGGACAGAAAGGGGGATTTGGGGACAGAAAAGGGGTTTGGGGACAGAAAGGGGATTTGGGGACAGAAAAGGGGGTTTAGGGAGCTGATCCCCCTGCTCCTCCTCCGCCTTGTCGCTCTTCGCCTCTGTGGGGAAAACAGGGGGTTTAGGGGGTTTGGGGCCAGAAAGGGGGTTTGGGGACAGAAAAGGGGGATTTGGGGACAGAAAAGGGGGTTTGGGGACAGAAAAGAGGGATTTGGGGACAGAAAGGGGGTTTGGGGACAGAAAAGGGGGTTTGGGGACAGAAAAGGGGGATTTGGGAAAAAAAAAGGGGGATTTGGGGACAGAAAAGGGGATTTGGGGACAGAAAAGGGGGGTTTGGGGACAGAAAAGCGGGGTTTTGGGGCCAGAAAAGGTTTGGGGGGGGGATTTGGGGCCTTTTAAAGGGGCAGTGGGCGGGGTCTGTGGGTCTGCCCCAGAGAAGGGGGTGTGTTCCCCCAAAAATGGGTTTACCCCCAAAAGCCCATTTTCCCCCCAAAAAAACCAGCTGTTTCCCACCCCAGAAAAGCTGTTTTCCCCCAAAAGGTCCCTTTTCCCCCCAAGAAGGATTGTTTTCCCCAAAAAGGGCAGTTTTGCCCCAAAAAGGGCAGTTTTGCCCCCAAAAAGGGCAGCTTTCCCCCAAAAAGGGCAGTTTTGCCCCAAAAAGGCTGTTTTGCCCCCAACAAGGGCAGTTTTCCCCAAAAAGGGCAGTTTTTAACCAGAAAAGGGCAGTTTTTAACCAGAAAGGGCAGTTTTCCCAAAAAAGGTCAGTTTTGCCCCAACAAAGGCCGTTTTGCCCAAAAAGGGCGGTTTTGCCCCCAAAAAGGGCAGTTTACCCCCAAAAAGGGCAGTTTTGTCCCCAGAAAGGGCAGTTTTCCCCCAAAAAGGGCAGTTTTCCCCAAAAAGGGCAGTTTTTAACCAGAAAGGGCAGTTTTGCCCAAAAAAGGGCGGTTTTGCCCCCAAAAAGGGCGCGACCCTCACTCTGCTCCCGCTCCAGCCGCTCCAGGCTCTCCAGCAGCGCGTCCACCTTGGCCTTGATCTGCCCCAGCTCCTTCTTGATGCTCTGCAGGTCGTCCCCCTTCACTGCGGGCCCAAAACCGCAGGGATTCACCCCAAAACGGCCCAAAACCGCCGGGGTTCACCCCAAAACCGCCGGGGTTCACCCCAGAAATGGCAGAACCACCCAAAACCGCCGGGATTCACCCCAAAACGGCCCAAAACCGCCGGGGTTCACCCCAGAAATGGCAGAACCACCCAAAAATGTCGGGATTCACCCCAAATCCATCAGGATTCACCCCAAATCCATCAGGATTCATCCCAAAATGGCAAAACCCCCTAAAACCATCAAGATCCACCCCAAATCCATCAGGATTCACCCCAAAACAACAAAACCCCCTAAAACCATTAGGATCCACCCCAAACCCATCAGGATTCACCCCAAAAAGACAAAATTACCTAAACCCCTCAGGATTCACCCCAAAATAACAAACCCCCCTAAAACCATCCCAAAACCACCCAAACCCGTCAGGATTCACCCCAAAACAACAAAAGCCCCCAAACCTGCTGGGATTCACCCCAAACAACCCAAATCCGTCAGGCTTCACCCCAAACAACCCAAACCCATCAGGACTCACCCCAAAACAACCAAAGCCCCCCAAACCTGTCGGGATTCACCCCAAACCACCCGAAATCCGTCAGGACTCACCCCAAAACAACAAAAGCCCCCCAAATCTGCTGGAATTCACCCCAAAACAACAAAAGCCCCCCAAACCTGCTGGAAATCACCCCAAACCACCCAAACCCATCAGGACTCACCCCAAACCAACAAAAGCCCCCCAAACCTGCTGGGATTCACCCCAAACCACCCAAACCTGCTGGAATTCACCCCAAAACAACCAAAGCCCCCCAAACCTGCTGGGATTCACCCCAAAACAACAAAAGCCCCCAAACCTGCCGGGATTCATCCCAAACTACCCAAACCTGTCAGGACTCACCCCAAAACAACAAAAACCACCCAAACCTGTCAGGATTCACCCCAAACCCCCCCAAACCTGCCGGGATTCACCCCAAACCACCCCAAACCCGTCAGGACTCACCCCAAAACAACAAAAGCCCCCAAACCTGTCAGGATTCACCCCAAACCACCCCAAACCTGCTGGAATTCACCCCAAAACAACCAAAGCCCCCCAAACCTGCTGGGATTCACCCCAAACCACCCAAACCCGTCAGGACTCACCCCAAACAACCCAAACCCGTCAGGACTCACCCCAAAACAACAAAAGCCCCCAAACCTGCCGGAATTCACCCCAAACCCCCCCAAACCCGTCGGAATTCACCCCAAACCCCCCAAACCCTGAGGATTCACCCCAAACCCCCCCAAACCTGCTGGGATTCACCCCAAACCCCCCCAAACCCATCAGACTTCACCCCAAACCCCCCAAACCTGCCGGGATTCACCCCAAACCTGCCGGGATTCACCCCAAAACAACAAAAGCCCCCAAACCCCCCCAAAACTCGAGGCCACTCACGCTTGCCGCTCTTGGAGGAGGAGCCCCTCTGGCCCGACTTGGAGTTGAAGCTCTTGCCGCGCCGGGAGGTGTTCCCGGACACCCTCTGGCGCTTGGAGGGCACCACGGCGCGCGCGATGGGGGGAGGCGGCGGCACCCGCGCGGGGTAGCTGTACATCCTGCGGGGGGGCACTGGTTATACTGGTTATACTGGTTATACTGGTTACACTGGGCTTTACTGGGTTAGAATGGTTTATACTGGGTTATACTGGGTTATACTGGGAGGGCACCACGGCGCGCGCGATGGGGGGAGGGGGCGGCACCCGCGCGGGGTAGCTGTACATCCTGCGGGGGGGTACTGGTTATACTGGGTTATACTGGTTATACTGGTTATACTGGGTTATACTGGGTTATACTGGGAGGGCACCACGGCGCGCGCGATGGGGGGAGGGGGCGGCACCCGCGCGGGGTAGCTGTACATCCTGCGGGGGGGCACTGGTTAGACTGGTTATACTGGTTATAGGGGTTGGACTGGGTTAGACTGGTTAGAATGGGTTGTACTGGGTTATACTGGGAGGGGATGACAGCTGTGGGGAGGGGGCGGCACCCGCGCGGGGTAGCTGTACATCCTGCGGGGGGGCACTGGTTAGACTGGGTTATACTGGTTATACTGGGCTTTACTGGGTTATACTGGTTATATGGGGTTGTACTGGGTTACACTGGGTTATACTGGGTTATACTGGGAGGGCACCACGGCGCGCGCGATGGGGGGAGGGGGCGGCACCCGCGCGGGGTAGTTGTACGTCCTGTGAGGGGGGCACTGGTTATACTGGTTATACTGGGTTAGACTGGGCTAGACTGGTTTATACTGGGTTATACTGGGTTATACTGGGAGGGCACCACGGCGCGCGCGATGGGGGGAGGGGGCGGCACCCGCGCGGGGTAGCTGTACATCCTGCGGGGGGGCACTGGTTATACTGGTTATACTGGGTTAGACTGGTTAGAATGGGTTGTACTGGGTTATACTGGGAGGGCACCACGGCGCGCGATGGAGGGGCGGCACCCGGCGGGGTAGCTGTACATCCTGCGGGGGGGTACTGGTTAGACTGGTTATACTGGGCTAGAATGGTTTACATTGGGCTTTACTGGGTTATACTGGTTATAGGGGTTGTACTGGGTTATACTGGGAGGGGATGACAGCTGTGGGGAGGGGGCGGCACCTGGGCGGGGTAGCTGTACATCCTGCGGGGGGGGCACTGGTTACACTGGTTATACTGGGTTGTACTGGTTATAGGGGTTGTACTGGGTTATACTGGGTTGTACTGGGTTGTACTGGGTTATACTGGGAGGGGATGACCAGCTGTGGGGAGGGGGCGGCACCCGGGCGGGGTAGCTGTACATCCTGCGGGGGGGCACTGGTTATACTGGTCTGTACTGGTCTATACTGGTCTGTACTGCTCTGTACTGGTCTATACTGGTCTGTACTGGTCTGTACTGGTCTGTACTGGTACCGGTCATAGTAGTCCCGCTGGAAGTCGTAGTCCAGATCGAACGATGATCTGCGGTGGGGGGAGGGAGGGAGGTCAGACCCCAAAACTCCCCCGTGACCCCTAAAAACTCTCAAACCCCCCAAAACCCCCAAAAGCGCCCCCAAAGACCCCTCAAACCCCCCAAAGACCCCTCAAACCCCTTCGTGGAAACTCCAAAGACCCCCTAAAAACCCCCTAAACCCCACAAATGCCCTTAAACTCCCCCAAAACGCCCCAAAGACCCTCAAACCCCTTCGTGGAAACTCCAAAGACCCCCCAAAACCCCCAAATGCCCCTTAAACCCCCGCAGACCCCCAAAGCCCCCAAAGACCCCTCAAACCCCTTAGTGGAAACTCCAAAGACCCCCTAAAAACCCCTAAACCCCCAAATGCCCTTTAACCCCCAGACCCCCTAAACCCCCCCAAAAACCCCTCAAACCCCTTCGTGGAAACTCCAAAGACCCCCCAAAAACCCCCAAACCCCTCCCCAACCCCACAAATGCCCCTTTAACCCCCAGACCCCCAAATCCCCCCAAACCCCCTCCCCATTGCAAATGTGCCCCCAATCACCCCCAAATCCCCCAACCACCCCAAATCCCCCAAAACCCTCCCCATTACAAATGTGCCCCCAACCACCCCAAATCCCCCAAACCCCTCCCTATTACAAATGTGCCCTAAATCCCCCAACCACCCCAAATCCCCCAAACCACCCCAAATCCCCCAAAACCCCTCCCTATTACAAATGTGCTCCAAATCACCCCCAAATCCCCCAACCACCCCAAATCCCCCAAACCACCCCAACCACCCCAAATCCCCCAGACCCCAAAATCCCCCAAAATCCCCCCAACCACTCCAAATCCCCCAACCACCCAAATCCCCCAACCACCCCAAATCCCCCAAATCCCCCAACCACCCCAAAACCCCCAAACCCCTCCCCAGCCTCCTGACCCCCCAAATCCCCCCAAATCCCCCATTGCAAATGTGCCCTCAAATCCCCCAGACCCCCCAAACCCCCCAACCACCCCAAATCCCCCCAAATCCCCCAACCACCCCAAATCCCCCAACCACCCCAAATCCCCCAAACCACCCCAAATCCCCCCAAACCACCTCAAATCCCCCCAATCCCCCAACCCCCCCAAATCCCCCCAAGCCCTCTCTCCCAACCACCCCAGATCCCCAATCCCCCATGCCCCCAGCTCCCCACCTGACGAGGGGGACGGTGACGAGGGCGGGTACTGACCACGTACATCTCGGCCGCGAGCGCTTCACCCCCGCCTTGCCCCGGTTCACCTTCGGCTCGGCCGCCAGGTTGATGTCTGGGGGGCAAAATGGGGGGCTCAGGGGGGGCCCCCCACCCCTGCCCAGCCCTCCCGAGGCACAGGGACCACCCCAAGTGACCCCAAATGACCCAGGAGTGACCCCAAATGACCCAGGGACCACCCCAAATGACCCCAAACGACCCAGGGACCACCCCAAATGACCCAGGGACCACCCCAAATGACCCAGGGACCACCCCAAGTGACCCAGGGACCACCCCAAATGACCCAGGGACCACCCCAAATGACCCAGGAGTGACCCCAAATGACCCAGGGATCACCCCAAATGACCCAGGGACCACCCCAAATGACCCGGGAGTGACCCCAAATGACCCAGGGACCACCCCAAGTGACCCCAAATGACCCAGGAACCACCCCAAGTGACCCAGGAATAACCCCAAGTGACCCAGGGACCACCCCAAGTGACCCAGGAACAACCCCAAATGACCTGGGAGTGACCCCAAATGACCCAGGAGTGACCCCAGCTGAGCTCACCTGGCTCCTGCCCCTTTAATCTGCACCCCAAACTGCCCCGAAATGACCCCAAACTGCCCCAAAATGGCCCCCAAACTAACACTAAATGTCCCCAAACTGACCCCAAATGACCCAGGAGTGACCCCAGGTGAGCTCACCTGGATCCTGCCCCTTTAATCTATTAGCACCCCAAACTGCCCCGAAATGACCCCAAACTGACCCTAAATGTCCCCAAACTGACCCGAAATGGCCCCCAAACTGCCCCTAAATGTCCCCAGACTAACCCTAAATGTCCCCAAACTGCCCCTAAATGCCCCCAAACTGCCCAGAACTGCCCCCAAACTGACCCTAAATGTCCCCAAACTGCCCCCAAATGTCCCCAAACTGCCCCTCGATGTCCCCAAACTGCCCAGAACTGCCCCCAAACTGACCCTAAATGTCCCCAAACTGCCCCCAAATGTCCCCAAACTGCCCAGAACTGCCCCCAAACTGACCCTAAATGTCCCCAAACTGCCCCTCAATGCCCCCAAACTGACCCTAAATGTCCCCAAACTGCCCCTAAATGTCCCCAAACTGACCCGAAATGGCCCCCAAACTGCCCCTAAATGCCCCCAGACTAACCCTAAATGTCCCCAAACTGCCCAGAACTGCCCCCAAACTGCCCAGAACTGCCCCCAAACTGCCCAGAACTGTCCCCAAACTGACCCTAAATGTCCCCAAACTGCCCCTAAATGTCCCCAAACTGCCCCTAAATGCCCCCAAACTGCCCAGAACTGCCCCCAAACTGACCCTCAATGCCCCCAAACTGACCCCAAATGACCCCAAACTGCCCCAAAATGGCCCCAAACTGCCCAGAACTGTCCCCAAACTGACCCTAAATGTCCCCAAACTGACCCTCAATGCCCCCAAACTGACCCCAAATGACCCAGGAGTGACCCCAGGTGAGCTCACCTGGCTCCTGACCCTTTAATCTGCACCCCAAACTGCCCCGAAATGACCCCCAAACTGCCCCGAAATGGCCCCAAACTGACCCTAAATGTCCCCAAACTACCCAGAACTGCCCCCAAACTGCCCCTAAATGTCCCCAAACTGACCCTCAATGCCCCCAAACTGCCCCTCAATACCCCCAAACTGCCCAGAACTGCCCCCAAACTGACCCTAAATGTCCCCAAACTGAGCCTAAATGTCCCCAAACTACCCAGAACTGTCCCCGAACTGCCCAGAACTGCCCCCAAACTGACCCTAAATGTCCCTAAACTGCCCCTAAATTCCCAGAACCGCCCCAAACTGCCCCCAAACACCCATGTGCGTCCTCACCGAGCACCTGTCCGGCGATCATGCGTCCGTCCTGGTGTGTGTGTGATGACCCCAAACTGCCCCTCAATGTCCCCAAATCCCCAGAACCACCCCAAACTGCCCCAAACACCCATGTGCGTCCTCACCGTGCACCTGTCCGGCGATCATGCGTCCGTCCTCGCCGGCCACGGCGGCGCGGGCGTTGCGCTCGTTGACGTACTGCACGAAGGCGAAGCCCTTGTGCACGGAGCAGCCCACGATCTTGCCGTACTTGGCGAAGATGGCCTCCACGTCGCTCTTCTTCACCACCAGCGTGTTCAGGTTCCCGATGAACACGCGCGAGTTCAGCGACCGCGGGTCCGTCTTGTTCGTCACGTTGCTCGCCATGGCCGGGGGGGGGGTCCTGGGGAGGGGGAAGAAAAAAAAGGGGGGGTCAGGGACCACCTGGCTGGAAAAACGCCCCAAAAACGGCGCGAAAGCACCCAGAAATGGCTCGAGAACACCCAGAAATGGCGCGAAAACACCCAGATGTGGCTGGAAAACACCCAGAAATGGTTCAAAAGTATCAAAAAATCGGTCCAAAAGCACCCAGAAATTGCTCAAAACCACCCAAAAATGGCCCAAAAGCACCAAAAAACCGGCTCAAAACCACCCAGAAATGGCTTGAAAGCACCAAAAAACCAGCATGAAACCACCCAGATATAGCTCGAAAGCACCAAAAAAAATGGCTCAAAAGCACCCAGAAATGGCTCAAAAGCACCAAAAAAATGGTTCAAAAGCAGCCAGAAATGGCTCGAAAGGACCAAAAACACAGGACAAAACCACCCAGAAATGGCTCAAATGCACCAAAAAAAGGCTCAAAAGCACCCAGAAATGGCTCAAATGCACCCAAAAATGGCTCAAAAGCACCCAGAAATGGCTCAAAAACTCCAAAAAAAAGGCTCGAAACCACCCAGAAATGGCTTGAAAGCACCAAAAAACCAGCATGAAACCACCCAGATATGGCTCAAAAGCACCAAAAAAAAGGCTCAAAATCACTCAAAAATGGCTCAAAAGCACCCAGAAATGGCTTGAAAACACCCAAACACCTCCTGAACCCACCCAAAACCTCCTGAGACCACCCAAAAACCACCTGAACCCCCCCCAAAACCACCTGAGACCACCCAAAAACCACCTGAGACCACCCAAAAACCACCTGAGACCACCCAAAACCCACCTGAACTCACCCAAAAACCACCTGAGACCACCCAAAAACCAACTGAACTCATCCAAAAACGACCTGAGACCAAAAAACCACCTGAGACCACCCCAAAAACCACCTGAGACCACCCAAAACCACCTGAACTCATCCAAAACCACCTGAGACCACCCAAAACCACCTGAGACCACCCAAAAACCTCCTGAACCCCAAAACCACCTGAGACCACCCAAAAACCAACTGAACTCATCCAAAAACGACCTGAGACCAAAAAACCACCTGAGACCACCCCAAAACCACCTGAGACCACCCAAAACCTCCTGAGACCACCCAAAACCACCTGAGACCACCCAAAACCACCTGAGACCACCCCAAAACCACCTGAGACCACCCCAAAACTACCTGAGACCACCCAAAACCACCTGAGACCACCCCAAAACCACCCCAAAACCACCTGAGACCACCCAAAAACCTCCTGAACTCACCCAAAAACCACCTGAGACCACCCAAAAACCTCCTGAGACCACCCAAAAACCACCTGAGACCACCCAAAAACCTCCTGAGACCACCCAAAAACCACCTGAGACCACCCAAAACCTCCTGAACTCAAAAGCCCCCAAACCCACCCCAAATTAGCCCCCTAATTAACACGGGGACCCCCCTATTTGTGCTGGTAATTTAACTAATTGTTTAACTAACTGTGCTAATTAGCACCCACAGCGCCCCTTAATTAGCAACCACAACCACCCCCTTAATTAGCAACGCTAATTAGCAGCGCTCCCACCCCTGATCCAGCCCTCTTTTTGTTAATTATGCTGATCACCACCCCCAGGTAAATTAGGATGCTAATTAGCATCACACTCCCCACCAAGCTCCTACTAAGCACAGCTTCTAGTTAACGCCCGCCTTAATTAACGGCGCCAATTAGCGCCAGGAGCCCCCTTAATTACCTGCCCAGAGCGCTAACGAACACCCCTCGTTAGCCGCAGGGTGCCACGCCCACAATCAACCCCCGCCCCCTTTAATTAGCACTAATTAACCCCCTCTTACCGTGGGGGTGGGGAGGGGCGTCCGTGGGTCCAGCGACGGCGAGCGGGGAGGGGCGGGTTTGGGCGGTGGGGAGGGCTTAAAAGTGTCGGTGGGAGGGGCTTGGAGAGAAGGGGGAGGGGCCAAAAACAGCCCAAAAAACGACAGTTAAAAAAAAAAAAACACTCAAAAAAAAAATTAAAATAAAAAATAAAAAAAAATTAAAATAAAAATTAAAAAATAAAAAAAGCTCAAAACCCCTCAAAATCCCGCGGTGGAGAGGCCCGGTCCGGGGCCATCCCGGGGGAATTTGGGGAGGGCTCCCAAATCCTGATTGATGGGGGGGAGGGGCGTTAATTAGGGGGTGGGGGTGGGAGAAGCTCTCAAAACCCGCCCCCGTGGAAGAACTGGGGAGAGGCCCCGTGGGGAGGGGGCAGGGGAGAACCGAGGGGAGGGGTGGGCGGGGGTCGGTGGGGAGGGCGGCAAAATCGACCTCGTGGTGGGCGTGGTTTTGTTTTTGTGGTTTTTGGTTTGGCTTTCTGTTTTGGGGTGAAAAAAAAGCAGAATTTGGCACTTACGGTCGCCGGCGGCTCAAAAAAATCGCGCTGTGAAAGACAAATCAACAAAAAAAAAGAGGCAAATTTGGGGCGATTTCGGGAACAGGAGGGCCAAAACGGGGGGGAGGGCGCGCCTCCTCCCCCACACCGCCTCCCACCGCCCCTCCCCAAAGCCTGAGCCCCCCTCCCCCAACGAGGCGCCCCTCCCTCCCCCACCTCGTGTGGCCCCCTCCCCACCCCCTCAAAACAAAGCCGAGGAAAAACTCAAAATCCCTCCAAAATCCCTCCAAAATCAGGCGCTTTGGGGCCCAAAACGGCGCCGGGAGGGGAGGGGAGAGAGGGAGGGAGGGTTTGGGGGAGGGTCTGGGGAGGAGGAGGCCGCTTTTCAGTGCTGCCTCCAGGGCCCTGTGGGAAGGAGAGAAGGTTGAGAGACCCTCCCCCTCCCAAAACCCCCAGTCCCAAATTCTTGGGGGTGACCCCACCCCTTCCTTCCCAGGGGACCCTGACCCCAATTTTGGGGAGGGAAACGAAGTTTGGGGGGAGGGGGGGCAGAAAAAGTTGTGGTTTTTGGGGTGAAAAGAGGAGGGTTTGGGGGCGGGGGAACTGCACGTTTTTTGGGGGAGGGGTCTGATTTGGGAGTTTGACCCCCCAAAAATTGGAGTAAAACCTCCAGTTGAGGTTATTTTTATAAATTATTATTTATTGTTTTTATTATAATTATTACCATATTTATTATATTATATATTTATATATAAACATATCTATATATTTATATATTATTATATTTATATATTTATATATTATCACATTTATTATATTAC
>NW_026088072.1:0-21413 GCF_022539395.1 Myiozetetes cayanensis
CCCACCCACTGACCACACCCACCCACTGACCACACCCACCCATTGACCACACCCACCCATTGACCACACCCACCCACTGACCACACCCACCCACTGACCACACCCACCCACTGACCACACCCACCCACTGACCACACCCACCCACTGACCACACCCACCCATTGACCACACCCACCCATTGACCACACCCACCCACTGACCACACCCACCCATTGACCACACCCACTGACCACACTCACCCACTGACCACACCCACCCACTGACCACACCCACTGACCACACCCACCCACTGACCACACCACCACTGACCACACCCACCCACTGACCACACCCACCCACTGACCACACCCACCCACTGACCACACCCACCCATTGACCACACCCACCCACTGACCACACCCACCCACTGACCACACCCACCCACTGACCACACCCACTCACTGACCACACCCACCCACTGACCACACCCACCCACTGACCACACCCACCCACTGACCACACCCACCCATTGACCACACCCACCCACTGACCACACCCACCCACTGACCACACCCACCCATTGACCACACCCACCCACTGACCACCCACCCACTGACCACACCCACCCATTGACCACACCCACCCACTGACCACACCCACCCACTGACCACACCCACCCACTGACCACACCCACCCACTGACCACACCCACCCACTGACCACACCCACCCACTGACCACACCCACCCACTGACCACACCCACCCACTGACCACACCCACCCACTGACCACACCCACCCATTGACCACACTCCACCCACTGACCACACCCACCCACTGACCACACCCACCCACTGACCACACCCACCCATTGACCACACCCACCCACTGACCACACCCACCCATTGACCACACCCACCCCACTGACCACACCCACCCACTGACCACACCCACCCATTGACCACACCCACCCACTGACCACACCCACCCACTGACCACACCCACCCACTGACCACACCCACCCACTGACCACACCCACCCATTGACCACACCCACCCACTGACCACACCCACCCACTGACCACACCCACCCACTGACCACACCCACCCACTGACCACACCCACCCACTGACCACACCCACCCACTGACCACACCCACCCACTGACCACACCCACCCACTGACCACACCCCCACTGGCCCCACCCTGACCTGTGAGCATGGCCACGCCCCTGTGCACGTCGTGTCCGTAGGGGCTCCGCACGAGCCCCACCCACTGACCACACCCATCCATTGACCACACCCACCCATTGACCACACCCACCCACTGACCACCGCCCACCTGTGACCACCCACGCCCTGTGACCACTCACTGTCCGTGGAGCTCACATGACCCCACCCACTGACCACACCCACCCACTGACCACACCCACCCACTGACCACACCCACCCACTGACCACACCCATCCATTGACCACACCCACCCACTGACCACACCCATCCATTGACCACACCCATCCATTGACCACACCCACCCACTGACCCCACCCTGACCTGTGAGCATGGCCACGCCCCTGTGCACGTCGTGCCCGTAGGGGCTCCGCACGAGCCCCCAGCCGTACTCGAACCGGCACTGCCACTGACCAGAACCCCCTGACGCTGCTCGGCCACTGACGACACTCCAGGGCCTGCACACCCAGTCTGCGGGTCACTGAGGCACTGGGAGCACTGGGAGGTGACTGGAACAGCGACTGAGCACGGAGTCACTGGAATGGTCCTGGGAGCACTGGGAGGCACTGGGACGGATGCTGGGAGCACTGGGGTGACTGGAATAGGACTGGGAGCACTGGGGTCACTGGAATAGGTACTGGGAGCACTGGGAGGGCACTGGGAGGATGCTGGGAGCACTGGGAGGGTACTGGAATAGGGACTGGGAGCACTGGGGGTGGGGACATGGAGGGCACACAGAACCCCCCTGGCGCTGCTCGGCCGCGTAGCGACGCTCCAGGGCCTGCACACACCAGCTGGGGGTCACTGGGGGCACTGGGAGTCACTGGGAGGTGACTGGAATAGGGACTGGGAGCACTGGGAGGGTACTGGAATAGGTACTGGGAGCACTGGGAGGGCACTGGGAGGATGCTGGGAGCACTGGGGGGTGACTGGAATAGGGACTGGGAGCACTGGGGGTCACTGGAATAGGTACTGGGAGCACTGGGAGGGCACTGGGAGGATACTGGGAGCACTGGGAGGGCACTGGAATAGGGACTGGGAGCACTGGGGGTGGGGACATGGAGGGCACACAGAACCCCCCTGGTGCTGCTCGGCCGCGTAGCGACGCTCCAGGGCCTGCACACACCAGTTTGGGGCTCACTGGGGGCACTGGGAGTACTGGGGGCACTGGAGGTCACTGGGAGGGTACTGGGAGGACACTGGGGTAGCACTGGGAGGGTACTGGGAGCACTGGGGGGCACTGGGAGGCACTGGGGGGGTACTGGAAGAGGGACTGGGAGCACTGGGGGGAGACTGGGGGGATACTGGGAGCATTGGGGGGGCACCGAGAGGGTACTGGGAGGGTACTGGGAGCACTGGGAGCACGGGGAGCACTGGGGGGGTGACTGGAATAGGGACTGGGAGCACTGGGAGGGTACTGGGAGCACTGGGAGGGTACTGGAATAGGGACTGGGAGCACTGGGAGGTGACTGGGAGCACTGGGAGCACTGGGAGGATACTGGGAGCACTGGGAGGGTACTGGAATAGGGACTGGGAGCACTGGGGGGGGACATGGAGGGCACACCGAACCCCCCTGGCGCTGCTCGGCCGCGTAGCGACGCTCCAGGGCCTGCACACACCAGTTGGGCTCACTGGGGGCACTGGGAGCACTGGGGGTAGGGACACAGAACCCCCCTGGCGCTGCTCGGCGTGGCGCGCTCAGGGCCTGGACACACCAGTCTGGGGCTCACTGGGAGCACTGGGAGCACTGGGGGGGTACTGGAACAGGGACTGGGAGCACTGGGAGGGGACATGGAGGGCACACAGAACCCCCCTGGCGCTGCTCGGCCGCGTAGCGACGCTCCAGCGCCTGGACACACCAGTCTGGGGGTCACTGGGAGGGTACTGGGAGCACTGGGGGATCACTGGGTGGTCACTGGAACAGGGACTGGGAGCACTGGGGGGTCACTGGGGGCACTGGGGGGGCACTGGGAGCACTGGGGGCACTGGAGGTCACTGGGAGGGTACTGAGAGCACTGGGGGGATCACTGGGTGGTCACTGGAACAGGGACTGGGAGCACTGGGGGGGCACTGGGAGGATACTGGGAGCACTGGGGGGACACTGGGACAGGGACTGGGAGCACTGGGGGCACTGGAGGTCACTGTGAGGGTATTGGGAGCACTGGGGGGCACTGGGGGGATACTGGGAGCACTGGGGGGTGACAGGAACAGGGACAGGGAGCACTGGGGGCATTGGGAGGACATTGGGAGCACTGGGAGGTGATGGGAACAGGGACTGGGGGCACTGGGGGGATACTGGGAGCACTGGGAGGTGACGGGAACAGGGACTGGGAGCACTGGGGGCACTGGGGGGATACTGGGAGCACTGGGAGGTGACTGGAATAGGGACTGGGAGCACTGGGGGGGCACTGGGAGGGTACTGGGAGCACTGGGGGGTGACTGGAACAGGGACTGGGAGCACTGGGGGGGCACTGGGGGGATACTAGGAGCACTGGGGGGACACTGGAACAGGGACTGGGAGCACTGGGAGCACTGGGGGGGATACTGGGATGGTACTAGGAGCACTGGAGGGGCACTGGAGGTCACTGGGAGGGTACTGGGAGCACTGGGGGGATATTGGGAACACTGGGGGTTGACAGGAACAGGGACTGGGAGCACTGGGGGATAATTGGGAGGACATTGGGAGCACTGGGAGGGTACTGGGAGCACTGGGAGGTGGACTGGAGGTACTGGAGGATACTGGGAGCACTGGGGGGCACTGGGAGGGATACTGGGAGCACTGGGGGTGACAGGAACAGGAACTGGGAGCACTGGGGGCACTGGGAGGGTACTGGGAGGATACTGGGAGCACTGGGGGAGCACTGGGGAGCACTGGGAGGGTACTGGGAGGGCACTGGGAGGGTACTGGGAGCACTGGGGGGTTACTGGAGGGGCACTGGGGGGGCACGGGGGGCGTGGCCATTTCCAATTGGGGCGTGGCCTCCCCAGAACTGGGCGTGGCCACACCTGGATACCGGAAATGACGTCACCGACGCGAGGGCGTGGCCCGGAACGCGACCACGCCCATTCCCTGAGGGCCCAAAGAGGGGGCGTGTCCTGGGTGGGTTGGGGGTCGCGGCTGTTTTTTTGGGGGGTGCTGGGGATGGGCGTGGCTCCCCAAAAAGTGGGCGTGTCCCGCCGGGCCGGGGGGCGTGGCCTCTCACCATCAGATCCTCGACCGCCACCGCCTCGTCGAACTCGGGGTCCATCGCACCCCGGAAGAGAAGCCGGAAGTGACGCGCGGAGACCCCGCCTCCCCTTTAACGCCATTGGCCACCTGACCGCCCCTTTCTGGCGGGGCGCCCTCCCATTGGCCGGGCGGCGCGCGGGCGGCGCCCCGATTGGCTCCGCCCGCTGTCACTCATCCCTCCCCTCAGGAGGAGCCGCCATGATGGCCGCCGTGTACCGGGTGAGGGTCCGAACCGGCACCGCCCCCGGCGCCGGCACCGCCGACTCCATCGCCCTCACCCTCGTGGGGACCCGCGGGAGCAGCCCCAGGACACCCCTGGACCGATGGGGGCCCGACTTCGGCTGCGGCGCGGTGAGACACAGGGGAGGAGGGGGGAAGGGGGTCCTGGTGGGGAGGGAATGGAGGGTCGGGGGCGTTTTGAGGGGGGCTGGGGGGTCCTGGGGGGGTTTTGAGGGGTCTGAGGGCTCCTGAGGGGGCTTTGAGGGGGTCTGGGGGTCCTGGGGGCTTAGGGGGTCTGGGGTCTGGTCACCCTCGGGGGCTGGGGTCCTGAGAGGGGCTTTGAGGGGGTCTGGGGGTCCTGAGGGAGTTTTGAGGGGGTCTGGGGGTCTAGGGCAGCCTTTTGAGGGTCTGGGGGCTCCTGGAGGGGCTTTGAGGGGGCTGGGGGTTAAGGGGGTCTGGGGTCTGGTCACTTCGGGGACTGGGGGCCTGGAGAGGGTTTGAGGGGGTCTGGGAGTTCCAGGGGGAATTTAAGGGAGTTTGGGGGATCCTGGGGTGTTTGGTCACCCTTTGAGGGGTCCTTGGGGCCTGAGGGGCTGAGGGTCTGGGGGTCCTGGAGGTTTGAGGAGGATCTGGGAGTTCTAGGGGAATTTGAGGGAGATCTGGGAGGATCCTGGAGGTCTGGGGTCCTAGGGGTTTGAGGGAGATCTGGGAGGATCCTGGGAGGTCTGGGGGTCGGGGGTTTGAGGGGGTCTGGGAGGATCCTGGGAGGTCTGGGGTCCTGGGGGTTTGAGGGGATTTGGGGTTTCAGTGGGGGAATTTGAGGGGGTTTGGGGGTCCAGGGGGTCTGATCACTGCTCTGGGGGTTTTGGGGGTCGTGGGGTTTTGAGGGGGTTTTGAGGGGGTTTTGGGGTGGGAGTCTGGTCACCCTTTGTGGGGGTTGGGGGTTCCTGGGGATTTGAAGGGAATCTGGGGTCCTGGGGTCTGTCACCCTTTGGGGGTCTTGGGGTCCCTGGGGGATTTGAAGGGGTCTGGGGGTCCTGGGGGTCTGGTCACCCTTTGGGGGTTAGGGTCCCTGGGGATCTGAAGGGGTCTGGGGGTCCTGGGGTCCTTGGGGTCTGGTCACCCCTTTGGGGGCTTGGGGTCCCTGGGGGATCTGAAGGGGTCTGGGGTGTCCTGGGGGTCTGGTCACCCTTTGGGGGCTTGGGGGTCCCTGGGGGATCTAAAGGGGGTCTGGGGGTCCTCGGGGGCCTGGGTCTGATCACCCTTTGTGGGGGTTGGGGTCCTAGGGGATCTGAAGGGTCCTGGGGGGGGTCTGGTCACCCTTTTGGGGGGTCTTTGGGGTTCCTGGGGGGATTTGACACGGGGATGGTGACGTTGGGGACAGGGGTGGGGACACAGGGATGATGACAGCGGTGACACAGGGATGGTGACACAGGGGTGGGGACACAGGGGTTGTGACACAGGCATGGTGACAGCGGTGGCCTGGTGATGGTGACAGCAATGGTGACACAGCTGTGGTGACAGCGGTGGTGACACAGCCATGGTGACAGCGGTGACACGGTGATGGTGACAGCAGTGGTGACACAGCCATGGTGACAGCGGTGGTGGCGTGGTGATGGTGACAGTGGTGACACAGCCGTGGTGGCAGTGGTGGCACAGCCATGGTGACAGCGGTGACACGGTGATGGTGACAGCAACGGTGACACAGCCACGTTGACAGTGGTGGTGGCACAGCCATGGTGACAGCAGTGGCATGGTGATGGTGACAGCAACGGTGACACAGCCACGTTGACAGTGGTGGTGGCACAGCCATGGTGACAGTGGTGGTGGCACAGCGATGGTAACAGTAGTGACACGGTGATGGTGGCAGCGATGGCACAAACATGGTGACAGCGGTGACACAGTGATGGTGACAGCAATGGTGACACAGCAGTGGTGACAGCAGTGGCCTGGTGATGGTGACACAACCGTGGTGACAGCGGTGACACGGTGATGGTGACATCAGTGGTGACACAGCTGTGGTGACAGCGGTGGCCTGGTGATGGTGACAGCGGTGGTGACATGGTGATGGTGACAGCGGTGGTGACATGGTGATGGTGACAGCAATGGTGACACAGCCACGGTGACAGCAATGGTGACACGGTGATGGTGGCAGCAACGGTGACACAGCTGTGGTGACAGCGGTGGCCTGGTGATGGTGACAGCAGTGGTGACACAGTGATGGTGACAGCGGTGACATGGTGATGGTGACAGCAATGGTGACACAGCCATGGTGACAGTGATGACACGGTGATGGTGACAGCAGTGGTGGCACAACCATGGTGACAGCGGTGGCACAGCCGTGGTGACAGCAATGGTGACACAGGAATGGTAACAGCGCTGACACAGCCATGGTGGCAACAGTGGTGACACAGTGATGGTGGCAGCAATGGTGACATGGTGATGGTGACAACAATGGTGACACAACCATGGTGACAGCGGTGGCACAGCCGATGGTGACAGCAATGGTGACACGGTGATGGTGGCAGCAGTGACACAACTATGGTGACAGCAATGGTGACACAGCCACGGTGACAGCAGTGGTGACATGGTGATGGTGACAGCAGTGACACAGTGGTGGTGGCACAGCCATGGTGACAGCAATGGTGGCACAGCCGTGGTGGCAGCGGTGACACGGTGATGATGACAGCGGTGACACGGTGATGGTGACAGCAATGGTGACATAGCCATGGTGACAGCAGTGACACGGTGGTGGTGACAGCAATGGTGGCACAGTGGTGGCAACGGTGACATGCTGGTGGTGACAGCAATGGTGGCACAGCCCTGGTGACAGCAGTGACACGGTGGTGGTGGCACAGCCGTGGTGACAGCAATGGTGACACAGCCGTGGTGGCAGCAGTGGTGACACAGTGGTGGTGGCACAGCCGTGGTGGCAGCAGTGACACGGTGATGGTGGCACAGCCCTGGTGACAGCAATGGTGACACGCTGGTGGTGGCACAGCCCTGGTGGCAGCGGTGGCAGTGACGGTGGCAGCGCTGAAGGTGAGCTGGTGACAGTGACAGCGGTGACAGTGATGGTGACCAAACACCGGGTGTGGTGACAGTGACACAGTGCCCCTAATGTCCCCAATGTCCTGAATGTCCCCCCAATGTCCCCCTGATGTCCCCAATGTCCTCAATGTCCCCCCAGTGTCCCCAATGTCCCCAATGTCCTCAATGTCCTCAATGTCCCCAATGTCCTCAATGTCCCCAATGTCCCCAATGTCCCCTGATGTCCCCAGTGTCCTCAGTGTCCCCCCAGTGTCCCCAATGTCCCCCTGATGTCCTCAATGTCCCCTACAGGTGACAGATTACCTGGTGGAGCGTCCCCACCCCTGGGGACAGTGACAGTGTCCCCAATGTGTCCCCACTGTCCCCTGCAGGTGACAGATTACCTGGTGCAGTGTCCCCACCCCTGGGGACAGTGACAGTGTCCCCAATGTCCCCAATGTCCCCAATGTCCCCACTGTCCCCTGCAGGTGACAGATTACCTGGTGGAGTGTCCCCACCCCTGGGGACAGTGACAGTGTCCCCAATGTCCCCCTGATGTCCCCTGCAGGTGACAGATTACCTGGTGGAGTGTCCCTATCCCTTGGGGACAGTGACAGTGTCCCCAATGTCTCCCTGTCCCCAGGTGACAGATTACCTGGTGGAGTGTCCCCACCCCTGGGGACAGTGACAGTGTCCCCAATGTGTCCCCAATGTGTTTCTCCTGTCCCCTGCAGGTGACAGATTACCTGGTGGAGTGTCCCCACGCCCTGGGGACAGTGACAGTGTCCCCAATGTCCCCAATGTGTCCAATGTGTCCCCAATGTGTCCCTGATGTCCCCACTGTCCCCTGCAGGTGACAGATTACCTGGTGCAGTGTCCCCACCCCTGGGGACAGTGACAGTGTCCCCAATGTCCCCAATGTCCCCAATGTGTCCCCACTGTCCCCTGCAGGTGACAGATTACCTGGTGCAGTGTCCCCACCCCCTGGGGACCCTGCTCCTGGCCCGGGTGCACAAAGGGCCCCGTGGGGACAGTGACAGTGTCCCCAATGTCCCCAATGTGTCTCTCCTGTCCCCTGCAGGTGACAGATTACCTGGTGCAGTGTCCCCACCCCCTGGGGACAGTGACAGTGTCCCCAATGTGTCTCTCCTGTCCCCTGCAGGTGACAGATTACCTGGTGGAGTGTCCCCACCCCCTGGGGACAGTGACAGTGTGACAGTGTCCCCAATGTCCCCAATGTGTCCCCAAGATGTCCCCACTGTCCCCTGCAGGTGACAGATTACCTGGTGGAGTGTCCCCACCCCCTGGGGACAGTGACAGTGTCCCCAATGTCCCCAATGTGTCCCCTGCAGGTGACAGATTACCTGGTGGAGTGTCCCCACCCCTGGGGACAGTGACAGTGTCCCCACTGTCCCCTGCAGGTGACAGATTACCTGGTGGAGTGTCCCCAACCCCTGGGGACAGTGACAGTGTCCCCAATGTGTCCCCACTGTCCCCTGCAGGTGACAGATTACCTGGTGGAGTGTCCCCACCCCTGGGGACAGTGACAGTGTGACAGTGTCCCCAATGTCCCCAATGTGTCTCTCCTGTCCCCTGCAGGTGACAGATTACCTGGTGCAGTGTCCCCACCCCCTGGGGACCCTGCTCCTGGCCCAGGTGCACAAAGGGCCCCGCCGGGGGGTCCCCGACAGCTCCTGGTTCCTGGAGACCCTCAGCGTGTGGGGCGGGGGCAGAGACCCCCCCGGGGAGCCCCCCCGGGACCCCCTGAGCGAGGAGGAGGAGGAGGAGGAGGACGGAGGGGACAGCGAGGAGGACGGAGGGGACAGCGAAGGGGACAGCGAGGAGGACGGAGGGGACAGCGAAGGGGACAGCGAGGAGGAGGAGGAGGAGGAGGAGGAGGAGGGGACAGAGGACGAGGACACCGAGGGTGACACCGAGGGGGAGGGGGAGGAGGAGGAGCCCCCTGAGCAGCAGGAGGAGGAAGACGAAGAGGAAGAAGAAGAGGAGGAGGAGGAAGAAGAAGAGCCGGGAGATGCTGCAGGTGAGGGCGTTGGGGACACCGCGGGTGACGTCATCGCCCCCGCGGGTGACGTCATCGTCTCTGTGGGTGACGTCATCGCCTCGGCGGGTGACGTCATCGCCCCCGTGGGTGACACCAGTGAGGCTGGGTGTGCTGTCACCTCCCCCCATGCCCTCCCAGGTGACCCCAGTGACCCCCCGGTGACCCCCTTTGTGCTGTCCCCCCCCAATGAACCCCTTTGTGTTGTCCCCCCCAGGTGATCCCAATGACCCCAGGTGACCCCCTTTGTGTTGTCCCCCCTCAGGTGACCCCCACGTGACCCCAATGACCCCAGGTGACCCCTTTGTGCTGTCCCCCCAGGTGACCCCAGTGACCCCCAATGACCCCTTTGTGCTGTCCCCCAGGTGACCCCCTTTGTGCTGTCCCCTCAGGTGACCCCAGTGACTCCCAGGTGACCCCCTTTGTGCTGTCCCCCCAGGTGACCCCAATCACCCCCAGGTGACCCCAATGACTCCCAGGTGACCCCTTTGTGCTGTCCCCCAGGTGACCCCAATGACCCCAGGTGACCCCAGTGACCCCCAGGTGACCCCTTGTGCTGTCCCCCAGGTGACCCCAATGACTCCAAGTGACCCCAATGACCCCAATGACCCCAGGTGACCCCAGTGACCCTTTGTGCTGTCCCCCTCAGGTGACCCCTTTGGGCTGTCCCCCCAGTGACCCCCTTTGTGCTGTCCCCCCTCAGGTGACCCCTTTGGGCTGCCCTCCCCAATGACCCCCCAGGTGACCCCTAATGACCCCCAGGTGACCCCAGTGACCCCTGAGTGAACCCCTCTGTGCTGTCCCCCCAGGTGACCCCAATGACCCCCAGTGACCCCCTTGTGCTGTCCCTCCCCAGGTGACCCCAATGACCCCTTTGTACTGTCCCCCCCAGGTGACCCCAATGACCCCCAAGTGACCCCCTCTGTGCTGTCCCCCCCAATGACCCCCTTTGTGCTGTCCCCCCCCAGGTGACCCCAATGACCCCCAGGTGACCCCAATGATCTACTCTGTGTTGTCCCCCCCAGGTGACCCCGCGGTGTCCCCGCCCGGCCCCTTCCACTTCCCGTGTTACCGCTGGCTGGAGGGCTACGGCACCTGGGACCTGCCCGAGGGCACAGGTGACCCTGGGGACACCCTGGGGACACCCTGGGGACACCCCTGGGGTGGGGGGGTCATTGTCACCCCCCCCCACTGACGGTGTCACCCCCCCAGCCACCACCCCCGCCATGGAGCGGCACCCGCGGCTGCGGCGCCTGCGCCGGCGTCACCTGCGGGCTCAGCAGAGGAGGTACAGGTGAGTGACACTGTCATTGTCACCTTCTGGGGGTCATTGTCACCATTATTGTCACCGTTATTGTCACCTATGGGGTCATTGTCACTGTCATTGTCACCTGTGGGGGTCATTGTCACTGTCACCTGCGCCGGCGTCACCTGCGGGCTCAGCGCAGGAGGTACAGGTGAGTGGCACTGTCATTGTCATTGTCACCTTTTGGGGCATGTCACTATTGTCACTGCATGCACTATGGGGGTCATTGTCACTGTTATTGTCACTGTCATTGTCATTGTCACTGTCCCCTGCGCCGGCGTCACCTGCGGGCTCAGCGCAGGAGGTACAGGTGAGTGGTGTTGGCATTGTCATTGTCACCTTCTGGGGGGTCATTGTCACCTCCTGGGGGGCTCATTGTCACCTTGGGGGTCATTGTCACCTTCTGGGGGGGGTCACTGTCACCTATGGGGGTCATTGTCACTGTCACCTGCGCCGGCGTCACCTGCGGGCTCAGCAGAGGAGGTACAGGTGAGTGGTACTGTCATTGTCATTGTCACCTATTGGGGGGTCATTGTCACCTGTGGGGGGTCATTGTCACTGTCATCTGTGCCGGCGTCACCTGCAGGCTCAGCAGCAGGAGGTACAGGTGAGTGGTGTTGGCATTGTCATTGTCACCTTGTGGGGGTCATTGTCACCTTCTGGGGGGTCACTGTCACCTATGGGGGGTCATTGTCACTGTCACCTGCGCCGGCGTCACCTGCGGGCTCAGCGCAGGAGGTACAGGTGAGTGACACTGTCATTGTCACTGTCACCTTCTGGGGGGTCATTGTCACTGTCATTGTCACCTATGGGGGTCATTGTCACTGTCCCCTGCGTCACCTGCGCGGTCAGCAGAGGAGCTACAGGTGAGTGGCACTGTCATTGTCACTGTCACCTTCTGGGGTCATTGTCACTGTCATTGTCATTGTCACCTTTTGGGGGGTCATTGTCACTGTCCCCTGCGCCGGTGTCACCTGCAGGCTCAGCAGAGGAGCTACAGGTGAGTGGTACTGTCATTGTCACTGTCACCTTCTGGGGGGGTCATTGTCACCTTCTGGGGGGTCATTGTCACTGTCATTGTCACCTGTGGGGGGTCATTGTCACCGTTATTGTCACCTATGGGGGTCATTGTCATTGTCACCTGCGCCGGCGTCACCTGCGGGCTCAGCAGAGGAGGTACAGGTGAGTGACACTGTCATTGGCATTGTCACCTTGTGGGGGTCATTGTCACCGTTATTGTCACCTATGGGGGTCATTGTCACTGTCACCTGCGCCGCTCACCTGCGGGCTCAGCAGAGGAGGTACAGGTGAGTGACACTGTCATTGTCATTGTCACCTTGTGGGGGGTCATTGTCACCTTCTGGGGGGTCATTGTCACTGTCATTGTCACCTGTGGGGGGGTCATTGTCATTGTCACCGTTATTGTCACCTGTGGGGGTCATTGTCACTGTCCCCTGCGCCGGCGTCACCTGCGGGCTCAGCAGAGGAGGTACAGGTGAGTGGCACTGTCATTGTCACCGTTATTGTCACCTATGGGGGTCATGTGGGGGTCATTGTCACTGTCACTGTCACCTATGGGGGTCATTGTCATTGTCACCTGCGCCGGCGTCACCTGCGGGCTCAGCGCAGGAGGTACAGGTGAGTGACACTGGCATTGTCATTGTCATCTTGTGGGGGGTCATTGTCACTGTCATTGTCACCGTTATTGTCACCTATGGGGGTCGTTGTCATTGTCACCTGCGCCGGCGTCACCTGCGGGCTCAGCGCAGGAGGTACAGGTGAGTGACACTGGCATTGTCATTGTCACCATCATTGTCACCTGTAGGGGATCATTGTCACTGTTATTGTCACCTATGGGGGTCATTGTCACCTGTGGGGGTCATTGTCACTGTCACCTGCGCCGGCGTCACCTGCGGGCTCAGCGCAGGAGGTACAGGTGAGTGGCACTGTCATTGTCACCTTCCAGGGGGTTTATTGACCCCTGGGGGGTTTATTGACCCCTGAGGGGGTTTATTGATCCCTGGGGTGTTGTTGACCTGGGGGTTTATTGACACCCCTGGAGTGTTGTTTGTTCCCCAGACTGGCCCCCTTTGCCCCGGGCTGCCGTGGGCGCTGCCCGTGAGGACCCCCTGGGAGAGGTTTATTGATCTCTGGGGGTTATTGACCCTGGAGGGGTTTATTGACCCTGGTGGGGGTTTATTGATCCCTGGGGGGGTTTATTGACCCCCTGGATGTTGTTTTGCCCCCCAGACTGGCCCCTGTGCGTGGGCGCTGCCTGTGGACCCCTGGGGGCTTATTGACCCTGGCATGGTTTATTGATCCCTGCGGACTAGCACCCGGATGTTGTACCCCGGGGTGCAGTGGCATCTGTCGTGAGTTGATCGACCCCTGGGGTGGTTTATTGATCCCTGAGGTGGTTTATTGACCCTGGGGGGTTTATTGATCCCTGGGGTGCTTATTGACCCCCTGATGTTGTTTTGCCCTCAGACTGGCTCCCTTTGCCCTGGGGCTGCCGTGGGCACTGCCCGTGGGGACCCCCCTGAGGGGGGTTTATTGATCTCTGGGGTGGTTTATTGACCCCTGGGTGTGGTTTATTGACCCTGGTGGATGTTTATTGACCCCTGGGATGGTTTATTGACCCCTGGCTAAGTTGTTTTGCCCCCAGACTGGCCCTTGCCCCGGCTGCCGTGGCGCGCCCTTGGGGACCCCTGACCCGACTCCGAGTTATTCGTCCCCAAAGCCGCGGCCTTTACCTGCGGGCAGCGCCGCGGTGAGTGACCCTGACCCCTGACCCCTCTGGGGACTTCATGTCACCTCAGTGACCCCCAGCCCTGTCATCCTGTCCCCACCTGTGTCCCCCGTCCCCCTCCATCCCCGTGTCCCCACTCCCATCCCCTGTCCCCCACCCGTGTCAAACCCTGTCCCCACTTGTGTCTCCTGTCTCCCACTTGTGTCCATCCCCGTGTCCCCATCCCTGTGTCCCCCCACTGTCCCCCCAGTCCCCCCCATTCCATCCTCGTGTCCCCATCCCCGTGAACCTCTCGGCAACTCCCCACTCCCATCCCCGTGTCTCCCCATTCCATCCCCTCGTGTCCCCCCATCCGTGTCCCCCTCGTGTCCCCCCATCCCCGTGTCCCCATCCCTCGTGTCCCCTCGTGTCCCCCCGTGTCCCCACACTCCATCCCTGTGTCCCCATTCTGTCCCCACTGTACCCCCCCATGTCCCCCCACTCCATCCTCTCGTGTCCCCATCCCCTGTCCCACCCGTGTCCCCCCACCCGTGTCACCTGTCCCCACTTGTGTCCCCCTGCCCTCCTCTCCATCCCCGTGTCCCCATCCGTGTCCCCCACTCCATCCCCGTGTCTCCATCCCCTGGGACCCCCTGGGACCCCCAGGGACCCCTGACTCCTGGGACCCCTCAGTGTCACCTCAGTGACCACCGAGTGACCCTTTAGTGACCCTCTCAGTGACACCTGAACCCTGAGTGACCCCTGACTCCCAGTGTTCCCCCAATGTGTCCCCAACTGTCCCCCAATGTCCCCAATGTCCCCCCAATGTCCCCTCAACGCCCTCAATCCCCTCCCTGTCCCCCCCAATGTCCCCCAATGTCCTCCTAATGTCCTCCAATCCCCCAATGTCCCCAATGTCCCCGTATGCACCCCCAATCCTCGCCTCTCTGTCCCCAATGTCTCCCCCAATCTCTCCCTGTCCCCTCAATGTCCTCAATGTCCCCACAAGTCTTCCCCAATGTTCCTCACAGCTGTCCCCAATGTCCCCAATCCTCGCTCCTTCTCCAGTAGTACCCCAATGTCCCCGTTTGTCCCCAGGAATTTGGAGTCCAAGCTCAGGGGGTTCCTGTCCCGACCCTGCTCGTGGCCCAGCCTGGAGTCCCTGACGGGCGTGTTCCGCTGCTTCCACACCCCTGTCACCGGTGGGACATCACTGGGGACACTGGGGACACTGGGGACATACTGGGGACACTGGGGACACTGGGGACACTGTTCCGCTGCTTCCACACCCCTGTCACTGGTGGGGACACTGGGGACACTGGGGACACTGGGGGGACACTGGGGGACACTGGGGACACTGGGGACACTGTTCCGCTGCTTCCACACCCCTGTCACCGGTGGGGACATCCCTGGGGACACTGGGGACACTGGGGGGACACTGGGGACACTGGGGACACTGGGGACACTGGGGACACTGGGGACATTGGGGACACTGGGGACACTGGGGGGACACTGGGGACACTGGGGACACTGTTCCGCTGCTTCCACACCCCTGTCACTGGTGGGGACACTGGGGACACTGGGGTCACTGGGGGGACATTGGGGACACTGGGGGGACATTGGGGACACTGGGGGGACACTGGGGTCACTGGGGGGACATTGGGGTCACTGTTCCGCTGCTTCCACACCCCTGTCACCGGTGGGGACATCCCTGGGGACACTGGGGACACTGGGGGGACACTGGGGACACTGGGGACACTGGGGGGACACTGGGGACATCCCTGGGGACACTGGGGACATCCCTGGGGGGACACTGGGGACACTGGGGGACACTGGGGGGACACTGGGGACACTGTTCCGCTGCTTCCACACCCCTGTCACTGGTGGGGACATCCCTGGGGACACTGGGGACACTGGGGACACTGGGGGGACATTGGGGGGACACTGGGGACATTGGGGGGACATTGGGGGGACATTGGGGACACTGGGGGGACACTGGGGACACTGGGGGGACACTGGGGACACTGTTCTGCTGCTTCCACACCCCTGTCACCGGTGGGGACATCCCTGGGGACACTGGGGGGACATTGGGGACACTGGGGGACACTGGGGGGACACTGGGGACATTGGGGGAATTGGGGGGACATTGGGCAGGTTGGGGACATTGGGGACATTGGGGGGACATTGAGGGGGGACATTGGGGGGCACCGGGGGGGTCCCGGGAGACACATGGGGGTGTCCCAGGACCTTTGGGAGTGTCCCAGGACCTTTTGGGGTGTCCCAGGACCTTTGGGGTGTTCCAGGACCTTGGGGGTGCCCCTGGACCTTCTGAGGTCTCCCAGGAGCTCTGGGGTGCCCCAAGACCTTGGGAGGTTTCTCCAGGCCGTGTTTTGAGGTCTCTCCCTGGGGTGACCCCCCTGTTTCCCCCCCAGAGTACGTGGTGCGGCACTGGCAGGAGGACGCGTTTTTGGGGTGTTTTTGGGGGGTCTGGGGGGGTCTCTGTGGGTGTGACCCTCTGTTTCCCCAGAGTACGTGGAGCGGCACTGGCAGGAGGACGCGTTTTTGGGGTGTTTTTGGGGTGTTTTTGGGGGGTCTGGGGGGGTCTCTCCCTGGCTGTAACCCCCCTATTTTGCCCCCCAGAGTACGTGGTGCGGCACTGGCAGGAGGACGCGTTTTGGGGTGTTTTTGGGGGTCTGGGGGTCTCTGTGGGTGTGACCCCCTGTTTCCCCCCAGAGTACGTGGTGCGGCACTGGCAGGAGGACGCTGCTTTGGGGTGTTTTTGGGGGTCTGGGGGTCTCTCATGGCTGACCCTATTTTCCCCAGAGTACGTGGTGCGGCACTGGCAGGAGGACGCTGTTTTGGGGGTCTGGGGGGTTCTCTGTGGGTGTGACCCCCCTATTTTCCCCCCCAGAGTACGTGGTGCAGCACTGGCAGGAGGACGCGTTTTTGGGGTGTTTTTGGGGGGTCTGGGGGGGTCTCTGTGGGTGTGACCCCCCTATTTTCCCCCCCAGAGTACGTGGTGCGGCACTGGCAGGAGGACGCGTTTTTGGGGGTCTGGGGGGTCTCTCAGTGGGTGTGACCCCCCTATTTTCCCCCCAGAGTACGTGGTGCAGCACTGGCAGGAGGATGCGTTTTTGGGGTGTTTTTGGGGGGTCTGGGGGGGTCTCTGTGGGTGTGACCCCCTATTTTCCCCCAGAGTACGTGGTGCGGCACTGGCAGGAGGACGCGCTTGGGGTGTTTTTGGGGGTCTGGGGGTCTCTGTGGCTGTGACCCCTATTTTGCCCCCCAGAGTACGTGGTGCGGCACTGGCAGGAGGACGCGTTTTTGGGGTGTTTTTGGGGGGTCTGGGGGGGTCTCTCATGGGGTGACCCCCCTATTTTCCCCCCCAGAGTACGTGGTGCGGCACTGGCAGGAGGACGCGTTTTTGGGGTGTTTTTGGGGGGTCTGGGGGTCTCTCATGGTGTGACCCCCCTGTTTCCCCCCCAGAGTACGTGGTGCGGCACTGGCAGGAGGACGCGTTTTTGGGGGGTCTGGGGGGGTCTGGGGGGGTCTCTATGGGGTGACCCCCCTATTTTCCCCCCAGAGTACGTGGTGCGGCACTGGCAGGAGGACGCGTTTTTGGGGTGTTTTTGGGGGTCTGGGGGTCTCTCATGGGGTGACCCCCTGTTTCCCCCCAGAGTACGTGGTGCGGCACTGGCAGGAGGACGCGTTTTTGGGGTGTTTTTGGGGTGTCTGGGGGGGTCTCTCATGGCTGTAACCCCCCTATTTTCCCCCCCAGAGTACGTGGTGCGGCACTGGCAGGAGGACGCGTTTTTCGGGGAGCAGTTCCTGAGCGGGGTGAACCCCGTCCTGCTGCGCCGCTGCCCCCGCCTGCCCCCCAACTTCCCCGTCACCCCCCGCATGGTGGAGCCCGCCCTCGGCCCCCACACCTCCCTCCAGGCCGAGATGGAGGTAGGGGCACCCCAAAAACACTTCAGGGAACCCCCAAAACCTGCAGGGAACCCCAAAAACCCTTCAGGGAACCCCAAAAATCCTTTAGGGAATCCCAAAACCTGCAGGGAACCCCCAGAACCTTCAGAACACCCCAAAAACTTTCAGAGCACCCCAAAAACCCTTTAGGGAACCCCAAAAATCCTTCAGGGAACCCAAAAACCCTTCAGAGCACCCCAAAAACCCTTTAGGGAACCCCAAAAACCCTTCAGGGAACCCCCAGGACCTTCAGGGACCCCAAAAATCCTTTAGGGAACCACAAAACCTGCAGGGAACCCCCAGAACCTTCAGGGATCCCAAAAACCCTTTAGGGAACCCCCAGAACCTGCAGGGAACCCAAAAACTCTCTAGGGAATCCCAAAACCCTCAGGGAACCCCCAGAACCCTCAGGGACCCCAAAACCCTTTAGGGAACCCCCAAAACCTGCAGGACCCCCAAATTGGAGGGCAGAAGAGGGGATCCCAAGAATTTGGGGTGTCCCCTAGGCTTTGGGGATGTCCCAATGATTCTGCAGTGACCCCATGCCCCCAGGCCGGGAGGTGTCCTGGATTCAAGGGCTGGGGCTCAGATTTGGGATCTGGGTTTGGGGGTGTCCCCGGGGGTTTGGGGGTGTCCCCTGGGGTTTGGGGGTGTCCCCGGGGGTTTGGGGGTGTCCCAATGATTTTGGGGTGCCCCAGTGACCCCCCCGTGCCCCCCAGGCCGGGAACGTGTCCCTGGTGGATTATGGTGTGCTGGGGTTTGGGGGTCTCAGATTTGGGATCCTGGGTTTTGGGGGTGTTCTTTGGGGTTTGGGGGTGTCCCTTGGGGTTTGGGGGTGTCCCAATGATTTGGGGTGCCCCAGTGACTCCCTGTGCCCCCTAGGCCGGGAGGCGTGTACCTGGTGGATTTTGGGGTGCTGGGCTTTGGGGGGCTCAGATTTGGGATCTTGGGGTTTGGGGGTGTCCCTCGGGTTTGGGGGCTCCGGGTTTGGGGGTGTCCCAATGATTTTGGGGTGCCCCAGTGACCCCCCTGTGACCCCCCCGTGCCCCCCCAGGCCGGGAACGTGTACCTGGTCGATTATGGGGTGCTGGGGTTTGGGGGGCTCAGATTTGGGATCCCAGGGTTTGGGGTGTCCCCTGGGGTTTTAGGGTGTCCCAGTGATTTTAGGGTGCCCCAGTGACCTCGCATCCCCAGGCCGGGAACATGTACCTGGTGGATTATGGGGTGCTGGACGGGGTCCCAGGGTTTGGGGGCTCAGATTTGGGATCTGGGGGTTTGGGGGTGTCCCTAGGGTTTGGGGACTCCCTGGGGTTTGGGGTGTCCCAATGATTTTGGGTACCCCAGTGACCCCAGTGCCCCCGTGCCCCCCCAGGCCGGGAACGTGTACCTGGTGGATTATGGGGTGCTGGGGTGTCCCAGGGTTTGGGGTGCTCTTGGGGTTTGGGGGCTCAGATTTGGGATCTTGGGATTTGGGGGTGTTCTCTGGGGTTTGGGGTGTCCCAATGATTTTAGGGTGCCCCAGATGGCCCCCGTATGCCCCCAGGCCGGGAACGTGTACCTGGTGGATTATGGGGTGCTGGACGGGGTCCCCACCGCCCTCATCGACGGCCGCCCCACCTTCGTGGCCGCCCCCCTTTGCCTCCTGCACCAGAGGGAGGACGGCGAGATGAGACCCCTGGCCATCCAGGTGGGACCCCAAAACAGAGGAGGGACCCCAAAAAACAAGGGGAGGGGAGCCTGGAACTGGGGGGGGTCCCAAAAAATAAGGGGGGACCCCAAAAACCAAGGGGGAGGGGCCAGAAACCAAAGGGAGACCCAAAAAATGAAGGAGAGTTGAGACCCTCTGGCCATCCAGGTGGGACCCCAAAACACAGGGGGGGACCCCAAAAACCAAGGGGGGGACCCCAAAAACCAAGGGGGATCAAAAAAATAAGGGGGGACCCGAAAAATCCAGAGGGAGTGGCCAGAAACCAAAGGGAGACCCAAAAAATGAAGGAGAGATGAGACCCCCTGGCCATCCAGGTGGGACCCCAAAACCGAGGGGGGGACCCCAAAAACTTGGGGGGAGCCTGGAACTGGGGGGGGGCCAAAAACCAAGGGGGGAACCCCAAAAACCAAGGGGGAGGGACCAAAAAACATGGGGGGACCCCAAAAAACAAGGGGTTACCCCAGGAGTGTTCTGGAGTCCCCCAGGAGGGTCCTGGGGTGCCCCCCTGAGGGTTTTGGGGTTCCCCCAAACCCAGGGACACCCCAGTTTTGGGGTCCCCCATTTTCTGGGCAGGAGGGACCCATTTAGGGGGCACTGAAACCTTTTGGAGGGAGGAGGTTGTGAGGTCCGGGGTGCCCCCAGGATCATTTTGGTGCCCCCAGGAGTGTCCTGGGGTGTGCCCCCCTAGGAGGGTTTTGGGGTTCCCCCAAGTCCAGGGACAGCCCAATTTTGGGGTCCCCCATTTTCTGGGCTTGGGGAACCCCAAAATCTCAGGGGAACCCCATTTAGGGGGGACTGAGTTGTTTGGGGGTGTTTGGTGTCCCTGGGTTATGAGATCTGAGGTCCCTCCAGGAGCGTTTTGGGGTCCCCAGACCCCCATTTTCGGGTGTCCCCAAGCCCAGGGACACCCCAGTTTTGGGGCCCCCTATTTTCTAGAGTAGGGGGGACCCCAAAACCTCTGGAGGGACCCCCTGAAACCTTTTGGGGGAGGGGGGTTATGAGGTCTGGGGTGCCCTCAGGACCGTTTTGGTGCCCCCAGGAGCATCCTGGGGTGCCCTCCCTGAGGGTTTTGGGGTTCCCCCAAGTCCAGGGACACCCCAATTTTGGGGTCCCCCATTTTCTGGGCTTGGGGAACCCCAAAATCTCTGGGGGGACCCCCTGAAACATTTTGGGGGGAGGGGGTTGTGAGGTCCGGAATGCCCCCAGGACCATTTTGGTGCCCCCAGGAGCATCCTGGGGTGCCCTCCCTGAGGGTTTGGGGTTCCCCCCAAGCCCAGGGACACCCCAATTTTGGGGTCCCCCATTTTCTGGGCAGGAGGGACCCCAAAATCTCAGGGGGGCCCCCCATTTAGGGGGGACTGATTTTTGGGGGGTGTTTGGTGTCCCTGGGTTATGAGGTCTGGGGTCCCTCCAGGAGCATTTTGGGGTCCCCAGACCCCCATTTTAGGGTTCCCCCAAGCCCAGGGACACCCCAATTTTGGGGTCCCCCATTTTCTGGGCAGGAGGGACCCATTTAGGGGGCACTGAAGCCTTTTGTGGGGAGGGGGTTGTGAGGTCCGGGGTGCCCCCAGGATCATTTTGGTGCCCCCAGGACCATTTTGGTGCCCCCAGGAGGGTCCTGGGGTGCCCCCCTGAGTGTTTTGGGGTCCCCCCCACAGCTGTCCCAGCAGCCTGGCCCCGAGTCCCCCATTTTCCTGCCCGGGGACCCCCCCTGGGTGTGGGCCCTGGCCAAGGCCTGGGTGAGGAGCGCCGAGTTCCAGGTGCACGAGGGGCTCACCCACCTCCTGCGGGGGCACCTGCTGGGAGAGGTGTTCGCCCTGGCCACCCTCAGGCAGCTGCCCCCACAGCACCCCCTTTTCAAGGTGAGGAACAGCCCCCACCCCAAAAAAAACACCCCAAAAAAACTTCATCCTGAAAAACCCCCTCCTGAAAAAATCCACCCCGAAAAAATCCACCCCAAAA
>NW_026088073.1:0-20912 GCF_022539395.1 Myiozetetes cayanensis
TCAGCTCAAAATCCCGGGAAAACGAGGGGGTTTGATACCTTGGAGTTTTGATGTTTTAATTTTTTTTTGTTTTTGTAGACCTTAGAAGTAGTTATGTAGTAAATGTAGATTTTAGAGTAGCAGCATATTATCCCTTTACCCTTAACACACCAGCTCAAACCCCTGTTACCCATTCCCCTATCAATTCCCTAAATTCCATAGCCTGTTTAGTCTCTTTTTCAAGGTAGAATGGTAGAAGAACACCCTAACCCTACGGAACAAGATACAGCCATAGACCCAACAACCTTCAGGCCTAGAATTCTGGAAGGCCTCCAAGGACATTACGTGCTCTGAGGAAGATGAAGATGAAGAAGAGGGGGTCCCAAAACGCCCCCAGACCAAATTCCCAAGAGGCGTGGCGGGGGCAGAACCTGGGTGGTAGCTGGACGGGATTGGGTAAAAATCATTATAAAAACTGTGGACATCTGTATTTCGGGAGCGTGCTGAGGGTATTCCAGAAAGCCTGGGGCTCATTAAAACTTTTGTATCCTTATCTTATCTCCTACCTAATTTGGCTTGGAGTCTTTTTTTCCCACAGCCATTTAGGCAACAGTTGAAATGCATAAATCAGTTTTGAGAACTGATGTCCATGTGTTAGAGAGCAATCCCCATGTCCCTTCAACTCTTGAACCTAACCAGCTGATCAGAGATTTTATTCCCTGGCTTTCTCTGACAGTATCTGGGGACCCAGATGAGACAAAGCAGTGCCAGCACGGCAGACCAGAGAAATTGTTAGCCCTGCAGTGGGTACCAAAGGAGTTTTGGGGAGATCTTCCAATTCCCTGGTCTGGAGAGTTCAAACGTCTTCTTTTCTGGGAAAAAGAGTAGGACATTAATTTAGGGTACTTGATTTTAAGGTATTTTTCCTGTACATGAGGCACACCAGTGGGAAAGATGCAGTGGGAGGTTGAGAGGTTTTTGTCATGGTTTATAAGCTTGGTTAAGATTGGGAGATATTTATGGGACGCCCGTAAAATCTCATCTTTGGGAAAGGCTGGGGAAGGTGTTATATTGGTGTTTTTGCCTGAGGTGTTAAACATGGGAGCGGGTCTATCTTCACAATTCCCAAGAGAAGAGATGGCAGAAAGCTGCAGGTTGTATTTGAAGGAACAGGACAAGAGACCGAGGGTAAGGGGTTTCTGTCCTGGAGGGCAGGGCTGTCGTTCGCTTGCAGGAGCCCCACGCTGGAATTGTCAGCCCGACTGCCAAATTTGAATCTGGATGATGATTCCTGCCTGACAAAAGGAAGCAGGACAGAAAGGTGTTGCTGCCCATGGAGTGCCCAGGGTGTCCCACCAACTGTACCTGAAAGCCAAAGGTTACAGGCTTTCTTTCCTGGGGGAAAGGCCGTGACATCACAAAGGGGCAGATGGGGGGGCCTGCACTGTGACATTCTGTGATGTTGGTTCTTTGGTTTCCAGGGCCTGTTTTGGAATGGAGAGGACAGGCTGTGACATCACAATGGGGCCCATGGCACATGGGTTGATCTGCACTCTGGGGTGTGAGGCACTGGTTTTTTGGTTGCCAGGGGCCACTCTGGAATGGAGAGGATAGGCTGTGACATCACAAAAGGGCCTCAAGCACATGGGTTGGTGTAGTGGGTTGACCCTGGCTGCATTTCAAACACCCACTAAAAGCCATTACCTCCCCCTCCCTCTGCAACTCTCCAGAGGAGAGAAAAAAAACAGTTGAGGATTCCTGAGTAGAGATAAGGTTGGGGAGAAAGTCGCTTACTAATGGGCAAAACAGACTCAAAGTAGGGATAGTACTTAACTTTACTGCTAACAGGATAAAAGCCAAAGAGTGAGAAGTAAAACAGTCTTAAAAGCACCTTCCCCCCTCCCCTCCTTCCTTCTCACCTCTCCCTCCTCCCCCCCAGCAGTGGAGGGGGACGGGGAAGGGGGTTGCAGTCAGGTGTTGTTTGAGTCCATCCCTCGGGCAGCAGCTCTTCCCATTCTGCTGTCCTGTGGGTTACTCTTTCCTGGGGTGCAGGGGGGTCTCTGCACCCCGATTCTCCTCCATAGTCTGCAGGGGGACACCTGCGTTACTTTGGTCTCCACCAGGGGCTACAGGGGGGCCACAGCTCTGAGTCATTCCCCTGTTCCCATGGGGGTCCCTCCCAAGGGAGACAGTCCTGGATGGACCTCTGCAGTGAGTCCATCCCTCAGGCAGCAGCTCTTCCCACCCTGCTGTCCTGTGGGTCCCTCCTCCATGGGGTCAGTCCTTCAGGGATGAGCTGAACCAGCATGGGTCCCCCACAGGGCCACGAGTCCTGCCTGGGAAAAACCTACTCCAACCTGGGCTTCCCTCTGCACAGGCCACAGGTCTCCTGCAGGACCCTGCTCCATCCTGGGCCTGCCACGGGGTCACAGCCTCCTTCCTGCATCCACCTGCTCCAGTGTGGGCTCCTCCATGGGCTGCAGGGGGTCTCTGCACCCTACTCTCAGGCTTCCTCTCCTCACTCAGACCTCCCTGCAGCTCCCTCCACTGAGCTCTGGCTGTTGCTGCCTGAGGGCAGCATTGGAAGCAGGAACTCTGGGATGGGCTCCCAGGACTCCTTCTTGCTCTGTTGGCAGAGGGCACTTGGAATGCAGGGGGATCTGCAGTTATAAATAATGGCCAGTCTTTGTGAGCGAAGATCCGGGGAAGGTCTTTACACCTTCCAGCCTGCACATTGGATTTTTTAGGTGAGACACAGTGTGCGCGGAACTGAGCCCACCCTTTAATCCTAAGGTTCATCTGCCGGGGCCAAGCGAGCTTGGACGGTGGCAGCGAGGTCTTTAGGACGTAGATGGATTACCTTACACGGCTAATGAGCTCCATCTGCCCGGGGAGTGTCCCTGACCGGGAATCGAACCCAGGTCTCGACGGTGACAGCGCCGCGCCCTTAACCACTAGACCACCAGGGGCTCCCAATCTGCAGTTAAATATGCTCCTATACATCCAAGAGCTTCTAAGCTTTGCTGTTTGCAATTTGCCCAAAGGAAGGACTGAGCTGAGGGAATTCTTTGTGTTTGTTCCCCCAGTTGCACCTGCCACAGGTAGCAGTGGTTGTGGATAATGGAAGTCCCTGACATTTCTATTGCACTGCAGCTCAAGTCCTGTGGGTTCTGAGGGCACAGGGACGGTCCCTCAGTGGAGACAAAAGAGCTGCTCTGCCCATCAGTCTGTGCTCAGCTGCCCTGTGCTGGTTGCTTGGAGCTGCAGGAGCATCACACTCAACTGTTCCCCTACACAGAAACTGCACAGATAGCCAGGAATCCATGTCCAGAGAACACACTGACATACTCCTCACCTTTCATCTCTGCCCTCCCAGAGTGAGACACCAAATGCTCATTGCAGCTGCCCAGAGCATTTCCATGGAGTTCGCATTGAGGAGTTTTCTCCACGGGGATCCTGTGCAGCACAGAGATGCTGTGGCAGAGCTGTGCCCTTCTGGAGGGCACCTGCAGCCCTGCAGGACACCCAGGGAAACAGCTGAAGAGCCTGAAGTGGCCTGGAGGGCACTTGGGCACTTTGCTGCCACACAGACACATCCTGACAGCAGCACCCAAAGGGTTTGTGTCTGCACAGGGATCTGCCCCCCAAACCCCACACTGGTTCAGAAAAGCCAAGGGTGAGAACAAGGAGAGCCCAGGCAGCAGGGGATGGCAGGGAAATGCCCCAGTGCTGCTGCCAAGGGAGGAGGGACAGGCAGAGCCAGCTGGAAATGAGGGCCTTGTCCTTGCCTGGGCTCTGGCTGCTGCAGGGCAATGCCCAGCCCAGCCCCCGTGGGCCTGAGGGCAGAGGCTCTGCTTGGGCTGGCAAAGGAGCCCAGGCAGGAGCTGCTCAGGGAAGGACTCTGGGCCACAGACACAGGCAGGGAGGGGCCACATCCCCCTGGCCAGCACTTGTGGCAGCAGCTGCCTCTCCCTCCCTGCCTGGATGTGTGTGAGGAGCTGTTCCTGCCAGCAGCCCCTCCCTGTGCCCAGCTCAGCTCCTTGTCAGTGCTGCCAGAGCCCATGCCCAGCCCAGGGCCCAGGGGCAGCTCTGCCTGGGCAGGGGCTGCAGAGCAGATCCCAGACCCCCTGAGCTGGCTGGGAAGGGGCAGGGGTTCGCAGTGGGTGTTCTTCCTCAGAAGGGTCCTGGAAGAGGAAACCTTCTGGCCCTGGGCCTCTGATGGGGCAGCAGCAAGTCCTGCTCTGCAGCAGCTTCTCCTGCTGCCCCCCAGCAAAGCCAGCACAGCCATCCTGACAGCTCCTGCCAGGGCTGGCATTTGGCAGCTGCAAGAGCCACTTGCAGCAACTCCCCTGCACTGCTTAGCAGCCACAGCCTTCCCGTGCCAAAGGGCTGCCAAGGTTCCTCCCCTGAGCAGCTCTGCCCTGTCCTCCCAGCCCAGGATCCCTTTCACCTCCTGCTCCCTTCTCCTGGTTGCTCTTGCTGCCTGCAGCTCCTGCCCTGCTCTGCCATAGGGCCACTTCTGGCAGAGGCCTTCTGAAAGATCCTACAAGCTGTGGGATGTGGCAGCTTTAGGAAATCCCTGCAGGCAGGGAAGTTTCAGTGTCCTACAGCCAGAGAATTCTTCATTCAAATCCTGGGAAGCTTTGTCCTGCAGTGAGAGCTCAGTTCCCTCCCAGCCCAGGCTGCCTCTCACCTCTCTGCCTTCTCTCCTGTGCCCTGGGTGCTGCAGGCAGTGCTGGGCTGTGCAGAGGAGCTGCTCAGCAGCAGAGCTGTGTCTTTGAAGCTGTTCTTGGTTACCAGGAGCTCCCTGTGTGCCAGGAGCCCAGCCCAGCTCAGCAGCACAGCAACAGCCCCAGGCATTTCATCACCCTGGGGGCTTTGGGGATGAGTCCCTGAACATCAGACCCTGAGGAGAGTTGCAGGAACCTCTTGAGAAACCAAAGTGAGATTCAAACTGTGAAGTTTCTTGCACTGTTAATTGGTCCCACTGAGGGATCGAACTGAGAAAAGATCTTCTTAGAGCACAAAGCTGGAAACTGTGATGACAGGTCAGAGAATCACAGAATCATCAAGGCTGGAAGAGACTTTTAAGATCTTTTGGTCCAACTGTCAAGCAGCAGCACTGCAATCACTCCTAAATCGCCTCGCACAGTGCAATATCAGGGTTTCATCTGAACACTTTCAGAGACTCCACCACCTTCCTAGGAATCTTATTCCAATGCCTTCACACTCAGTGAAAAAAGAATTTTTTAATATCAAATCTGAACCTCACACAAGGCAACTGAAAGCTCTTTTCTCTCTTGCTCTCACTAATGGCTTTGTAGAATAGACTGACCACCCTTCTTCACTAAAACCTTGTCGCGGTCGAGGCGGGGAGGCGACATGGGTTTCAGGATACCAGCAGCTTTTTTATTGCAACAGTACAGCTACCTTTATACAGTTCTGGGGTGACACATGTACACACAGCATTGGTTTACCATATCATAACAACTCATGATTGGACATACAGCCACATGTCCAAACACCATAGGTTGACATTCCTCACAGGAAACCCACTGTGTCACAGTCCTACCGTCCATGGTTAACCCTCTGCCAGGTGTAAAAAGTTCCATCCTCAATGTCTCAGTTTACTGAGAGCCCAGAACCAGCTGGGCTCCCCATCAATTCCCCCTCTTTTGTATTATAGAAAATTGCCAGCATCAGCTAATACAGGGCCCTTGCACTAGTGACATGGCAATATCAATAATACAATACAATTACACACATAGGCAAAGAATCAACCAGTCCTTCTTTCATCAGTCCACAAGAATGGTATTCCTTCTTCTCAGTGCTGCATGTCCATAAATGAGTTGTCCATGTAGCTTGTGCGTGTACAACAGGCAGGTAGAAAGCAGACTGTTGGAGGATGAGAATATTGCTCCTCAAAAGCTAGCTGAACAAACAGGTATCCTCCCCCTCTTTTTTTTTTTTTTACCATTTTTTGGTTTTTTTCTCTTTTTCTCTTTTTTATTTTCTACTTTTTTTATTTTTTTATTTTTTTTTTTTTTTTGTTTTTGAATTCTTAAAGTCTTTCAGTGCTTCAAAAAGCAGGTGTCAGGAAGTTAATAATTCCATGACTCCCCTGAAAGCAACTTTAGAAGTCCTGGTACCCGTGATCTCTGCTCCAAATTAGCATTTTTGCAGGAGCAGGGCACCTAGCTTGATTCCATGTTTCTCTTTAGCAATAACTGCCACTCGGGACGACAGATTCATCCTCTTTACATAACATGGAACCTATTATACTCCGGTGGTTCACCTGTTCTAGACAGGTGTCTCCAAAAGATCTGGGCCGGCCCCCTGCGACTTTTTGTCGCTTTTAAAACTACACCGGAGTTCCCGCCTCCAACAGCTCTCTTGGAACTGTCTCTCTCCGTCCTTGTTCAGGACGTGAAAACCTTTTAGATTGCTTCAGGAGGTACTAATGTAAGTTACAAGCAGAGTAATAATAAAGCGAAGACGAACAGTAGCTGGAATGTTGCCTTTAGCAGCCGACTGCTGATAAACGTTTGGCAGTTGCTAGGATACCGAGATTTCGCAGGAGTCCGAGCCAAGCGGGGGAGGCGGCACACAGCGGTTTGCCTGCCCCACAGCTGCGAGAGTAACGAAGGCAGGGTCGCTCGGAACAAACGGCACTGCTGAGTCTGGGCACGTTCGGGGTGCGGTCTCAGCTGTTCCACGCACAGTCAGGGATGTCCGGTGATAGCGGAGGGACGCGAACCGGGCACGGAGCGGGCTGAGGCCCTGCACGAAGCTGGGATGTCAGGAGCGAGGGCTACGCAGGTTGCGCACGCAGCCACGCAGTGTCCGTAGGGCTGCAGCTGGAACGCGGAGCGAGATAACGATGCTCCAGGGGGGAGAGTGGGGCAGCCCTGCGGGAAGGCTGGGAGCGGAGCGAGATTTACGAACGCTCCGAGGTAGAACGGGGCAGCGCAGCAGGAGGGTTGATAGCGGACCGCTCAGTAACTTACATAGCCGTGAAAAAGTCTCAGCAGCAGCAAGAAAGTTCTCAGCAGCAGCAAAAGGCAGCTCAGCGGCGTACGATCTCTCGGGCTGAGAAGCGGTGAAAGCGGAACGGGGGGGTCAGCGGCCGTCCGATCCCTCCGGGTAGCAGCTTCTCGAGATCCCGCCCGAGCGATTCTTCGTTCGCTTCTTGTCGTCGAGTTCTCTTCTATCTTCCTTCGCAATCACGTCGGGGGTTCACCATATGTCGCGGTCGAGGCGGGGAGGCGACATGGGTTTCAGGATACCAGCAGCTTTTTTATTGCAACAGTACAGCTACCTTTATACAGTTCTGGGGTGACACATGTACACACAGCATTGGTTTACCATATCATAACAACTTATGATTGGACATACAGCCACATGTCCAAACACAATAGGTTGACATTCCTCACAGGAAACCCACTGTGTCACAGTCCTACTGTCCGTGGTTAACCCTCTGCCAGGTGTAAGAAGTTCCATCTTCAGTATCTCAGTTTACTGAGAGCCCAGAACCAGCTGGGCTCCCCAACAAAACCTTCTTTTAGTTCATTGTACAGAGCGATAAGTTGCACTCTGAGCCTCCTCTTCTGCAGACTAAAGAATCCCAGTTCCCTCAGATGCTCCTCATCAGACATGTTTTCCAGGCCCTTCCCCAGCTCTTTTCCCTTCTCTGGACATGCTCCAGCCCCTCCAGGGCTTTTTTGCACTGAGGGGCCAGAACTGGACACAGCACTTGAGGTGGGGCCTCCCCAGTGCCCAGCACAGAGGGACAATCACTGCCCTGGTCCTGCTGGCCACCCTGTTCTCCAGAAAGGCCAGGGTGCCCTTGGCCTTCTTGCCCCCCTGGGCACACTCGGGCTCATATCCAGGCACTGTCAAGCACCACCCCCAAGTCCCTTCCTGCTGAGCAGCTCTCAAGCCCCTCTGCCCCCAGCCTGGAGTGTTCCAGGAGCTTGTCGGGACCCAAGTGCAGTGCCTGACACTTGGTCTGATTGATGCAGCCTGTCCAGATCCCTCTGCAGAGCCTTCCTGCCCTGCAGCAGATCCACACTCACACCCAACTTCATGGTATCCATGAATTTCTGGGGGGGGCACTCGATTCCCTCATCCAGATTATCAAGAACGATTTTAAACAGGAGCAGTCCCAACCCTGAGCCCTTCGGAACCCCACTAGTGACCGGCCCCACCTGGATTTAGTTCCATCTCCCACCACTCCCTGGGCCATCAGCCAGTTTTTCCCCCAGCAAACAGTTCCCTCATCCAGGCCATGAGCAGCCAGTTTGTGCAGGAGATGCTGTGGGAGATGGATCAAAGGCTTTCCTGAAGTCAGGATAGACACATCCCCAGCCTTTCCCTCATCAACTAATGGGTCATTTCATAACAGGAGGAGATCAGGTTGGTCAGGCAGGACCTGCCTTTCCCTGCTGAACAACCCCATGCTGGCTGGGCCTGATCCCCTGTTTGTCCTGCCTGTGCCATGGGATGGCACTGAGGATGATCTGCTGCATGGACTTCCCTGGTACTGAGGTCACTGTGACAGGCCAGGAGCTCCCCTGATTCTCCTTCTGGTCCTGCTGGTGGATGGACATCCCATTTGTTTGTTGCCAGTCAGCTGGGACTGCTGTAGTTCTGCAGCACTGCTGGGCCAGGAGTGAGAGTGGCTTGGCCAGCTCTTTCTGCAGCTCCCTCAGTGCTCTTGGGTGCATCCCCTCTGGGCCCAGGCACTCGTGGGGGTCTCACTGGCAGAGCAGGTCACTGACCATTTCCTCCTGCGCTGGGGGGGCTTCACTCAGCTGCCCATCACCAACCTCAAGCCAAAGCCTGCCTGCCAGGTGTCCTGGGGGTCAGTTCTGCTGCCCCCTCCTTCCTTCCCTCAGGATGGAAAACTGCCTCCTTTTGTGCCCCTGTGCCCCAGACGGCTCCCACCACCCCCTCACCCACCAGTCCCAGCATCATGGGATGCTTTGGCTTGGGAGGGGCCTTAAAGAGCATCTCAGCACCCTCTAAGAAAGAATTCCTTCCTCCTATCTCCTGGAAACCTTCCCTCTATCCGAGGGAAGCCACTGCCCCTTGTCCTGTCACTACAGGCCCTTGTCCAAAGTCTCTCTCCATCTTGTTGGCTCCCTTCAGGCACTGCAAGGCCACAGTGAGGTCACCCCGGAGCCTTCTCTTCTCCAGCCTGAACAATCCCAAATTCTCTCAGCCTTTCCTCCCAGCAGAGCTGCTCCATCCCTCTGATCACCTTGGTGGTCTCCTCTGGACTCGCTCCAACAGCTCCAGGTCCTTCCTGTTCTGGATCCCAGAGCTGGAGGCAGCGTTACAGCTACGGATGTTCCAGCAGGGACACGGTGGAGCCTCCTGGAACGAAGGACCTTTGTGACACTGCAGGGCCTTCTGGAGCCAACGGAGCCCTGGGACACTGTGAAATAACCCCGCTTTGCTCTCCCGACGCCGGGGGTCGGGGGTTCCTCCCTCCCAGCCCCAGCTGTTCCGAGGGTACCCCAAATCCGCTGTGTCGTGTCCGTCCGTCTGTCCCGGTCCGGGCTGACAATGGAGGCAGCGGGGACTGACCCAGGAACACCAACCCCAGCGCTGGGGGGGACCCGCATCCCCCCGCCCACCGCCGGGAATCCACCCTAGCTCCCCCAAAAAACACCTCCCGGGGACCCCCAACATCCCTACAACGGGTATCTGCGGCTCAGCTTTGGGGTCCTGCAAGATCCAAACATTCACCCCCTGCCCCCCAGGAAAAATCAACCCACAACCAACCACGACTTTTGGGACGAGTTTCTTCCGGCCGATTCCCCGCCAGATGGGGCGGGGCGATCCTCTTTCTTTTCCCTTTCCTCCTTTATCCCCTCCCTTTCCTCCCTATTCCTTTTCACGTGCTCCGTCCTGGTGGCCGCACTCGTGGAGTTCTCGGGTGGGTGAGCGGGGGGACAGTGTGGGAAAGGGGGGAGAAGGGGAAAAGAGGGGCTGGGACCCTAAAAAGGAGCGCGAGGGGCGGTGGGTCACCCCCAGATGGAGCCAGGAAGGAGCTGGGGTTTGGGGGAACGATGCGAAAGGGATGGGAGAGGGGGCATAAGGGGAGGTGGGACAGCGGGAAAGGGGGTCCCTTGGTGTCCCCATCCCTTGGTCCCTGGAGAGGAGAGAGCCTGGAGAGAGGGACCCCCGCGGTGGGGGCCGCGCTGTTGGTTGTGAATTCCCGCCGGGATCAACAAAGCCCCGCACCCGTGGCCGCAGCTCTTGTGTTTTCTTGTGGGCAGCACTCGCAGGAGCTCCCCCCACACTGCCCAAGCGCTGCCAGGCACTGCTGCCAAGGCCCAGCAGAGCCCCCCGATACCCCCAGTGCCCCCCAGAGATGCGTGCGGGGGGTGGGAGAGAAGAGGAGAGCCGGGCTGGGCCCGGGGCAAGGCCGGGAAGGGGCAAGGAATGGCCCCGGGGCTGGGCTGGCGTTGGTGCTGCCGCGGGGCTGGGCCGGAGCTGGGAAACAGGGCCGGGAGCGAGAGGAGAGAGAAAGTGCTGCGGGACTGCAGAGCCGAGCCCCGGCTGGCTCTGGGGGCTCTGGGTTGGGGTTTTGGGGTTGTTTTTTGCGGGAGAGGAGGTTTGGATCTTGCAGACGCCCAAAGCTGAGGCGCAGGTGAGCCCTGGGGGGATGTTGGGGGTCCCCGGGAGGTGTTTTTGGGGTTGCCAGCGGTGCGCAGGAGGCTTCGGGTCCCCCCCGCGCTGGGGGTTGGTGTTCCTGGGTCAGGCCCTTCATTGTCAGCCCGGAGCACGGAGAGGGGGGACCCCTGGGAGCCCGAAACGGGGAGCCCGGAGAGGGGGAACCCTCGGGACCCCAAAGTGGAGAGAGCAGAGAGGAGGAACTCGTGGGAGGGTTTTTTGGGCTGAGTCGTGGGGGTGCTGGGGAAGGGGGTTCCCGGGGGTGCCGGGGCCAAGGAAAGCGGGGTACAGAGATTGGGGAGGGGGATGGAGGGTCAAGGGGGACCCTGTGCCCAGGAAAGGAGGATCCAGAGGTCCTCAGTGTCGGGGAAAGGGGGGGGTCACAGGGTAGGGAGACACAGAATGGCGGGAAAGGGGGTTCAGGGGGCTCCTCAGTGCTCAAAACACAGGGGTCTGGTGTTTGGGAAAGGCAGGAATGGGAGTCCAGGGGGTCCCTGGGTCAAGGTTAAAGGGGACCTGGGGGCTGGAAAAGGTGGGGTGTCTGGGAAAGGGGGTGCAGGAGGTTATTGCTGCAGGATTAGGGGATGTAAGGGTGTCCCAGAGCTGGAAAATGGGGTGCTGGGGGTTCCTGTGGCCAGGAATGGGGGCTCAAGGGGAGTCCCAGAGTTAAGGAAAGAGGGGAAATGTAGGGAGTAGCACTAGACTGGGTCTAGAGGGTCCCTGTGCCCAGCAAAGGGGGGTCCAGGGGCCTCCAGTGTCAGGGAAAAGTGGTTCATTGCATGGGGAGACCCGGGATATCCCAGCAGGGGGTTCAGGGAGTCCTGGGTGTTGAGGAAAGGGGGGTTGGGGAGTGGGAGAGGTGGGACTGGGGTTCCGGGGGGTGCCAGGGTCAAGGCAAAGGGAGTGTGGATCCTGGGAGAGGTGGGATGGCTGGGGAAGGGGGTGCAGGGGGTCCTGGTCCCAGATAAGGGGCTGCAGGGGGGGGGGGTCTCAGTGCACAGGAATGGGGGGTTCAGGGAGTCCCTGGGACACCCCAGGACCCCCCTGTAGGAAGCACTGGGAGTGGGGAACTGGGGAGACCCAGAGGTTTGGGGGTTGGGGTGGTCCCAAGGTGAAGGAAAGGGTGGAACAGGGAGAACTGGGAGAGCCGGGAAGGGGCTGCAGGGGGTGCTGGGGGGAAGGAAAGGGGGACTGGGGATGAGGTGACCTGGGATGGTCGGGAATGGGGGCTAAGGAAAAGGGGGATCCAAGGGCTGGGAGAGGCAGGATGACCAGGAAAGGGGAGGCAGGGGGTTCCTGGAATCAAAGAAAGGGGCTCTGGAGGCTGGAAAACTGGGAATGGCCTGGCAGAGGATCCCAGTGCAAGGGAAAAAGGGGTGCAGGGGGATCCCAATAATAATAGGGAAGTGCAGGAGCAAACAATAGGATGAGGCTCCAAAGTGCTGATTTCCAGCAGCAGGAAGGTGGGGAAAGGGCAGGGAAGTGTCCCCAGGGAATGGGATCCTGGAGCATATCTACTGGTCAGGGCCAGAGTGGGAACTGGGAACAAGGAGTTTGGGAATTCAGAGCAGTGGGAGGGGAGTTACCCTGCCCATCCTGCACTTCCTAGAGCCCAGTAACCCCCAGTATAAGCCCTGTCACCTCCAGTATGAGCCCAGTTGCTCCCACTATATCCTACTTGCCCACCACATGATCCAAATTAGCCCCAGTGTAGTGCCGGCAACTCCCAGTGTGAGTCCAGTATGATCCCAGTCTCCCTCAGCAGGGTGCCAGACACTGCCAGTTGCCCCCAGTGTAGACCCAGTCAGTCCCAGTTAATCCCAGTTGCTGCCTGTGTGGTCCCACTCAGCACCAGTATGGTTACAGATACTCCCAGTGTGGGCTCAGTTTCTCCCAGTATGATTCCAGCTGCCCCAACTGTGGTCCCAGTCCCCCCAGCATGGTTCCAGTATCTTCCAGTTGATGCCAGTTTGCTCCCAGCATATGCCAAGAGGCTCCCAGTAACCCTCAGTAAGGTTCCATTCACACCCACTGTAATCCCAGTAACTCCCAGTATGGCCCCAGTTAGCTCCAGTATGATCCCAGTCTCTTCCTGCCATTCCCAGAATGAAGCCAGTATCATGCCAGTTCCTTCCAGTCTCTCCCAGTATATGCCAGTCTCCCCCAGCATGCTCCCAGTCGCTCCCAGTTACTTCCAGCGTGATCCCAGTTGCTCCCAGTCACCCTCATTGTCATCCCAGTCACTCCCAGTTTGACCCAGTCACCTCGAGCACTGTTTCAGTTGTTCCCAGTATGTCCCAGTTGCCCCCACAATGGTCCCAATTGCCCCCAACCTGCTCTTTGTCCCTGCCAGTATGATTTCAGCTGCCCCCAGCATGGTCCCATTTGCTTCCTGTTCCTCCCAGTGTGGTCCCAGTTGCCCCAGGCATAGCCCCAGTCACTGCCAGTATGATCCCAGTCTCTCCCAGCAGGTTCCCAGTCACACCCAGTTGCCCCCAGTATAGACCCAGTCACTGCCTCTTGCTGCCAGTTGCCCAGGCATGGTCCCAGTTGCTCCTGATTTGACCCCAGTCATTCCCAGTATGGTTACAGCCAGTCCCAGGATGGCCCAGGAGGCTGCAGGATGCACCCAGTCCTTCCCAGTTATTCCCAGTTGCTTCCAGCATGATCCCAGTTTCTCTGAGTTACTCCCAGTAGCCCCAAGTGTGGTCCCAGTTGTGGTTCTAGTGCCTCCAGCATGGTTCCAACCTGACCCCAGTTACCCCCAGCCTACTCCTTGTCACTCCCATTATGATCCCCGTCTCCCCCAGCTGCTCCCAGTGTGATCCCAGTATGACCCCTGCTGCCCCCAGCATGGTTCCAGTGTCTCCCTGTTCCTCCCACTGGGATCCCAGTTGCACCCAGGTGCTCCCAGTCTAGTCCCAAGCAGTCCTAGTATGACCCCAGACTCTCCCAGCACAGTCCCAGTTTTCCTCCAGTATGGTTACAGACACTCCCAGCATGGTCCCAGTGTGTCCCAGTCTCTCCCAGTACAATCTCAGGATGATCCCAGTGTGGCCCAGTCTCTCCCAGAACAATCTCAGGATGATCCCAGTGTGGCCCAGCCTCTCCCAGTATGATCTCAGGATGATCCCAGTGTGGCCCAGTCTCTCCCAGTATAATCTCAGGATGATCCCAGTGTGGCCCAGTCTCTCCCAGTACAATCTCAGGATGATCCCAGTGTGGCCCAGTCTCTCCCAGTATAATCTCAGGATGATCCCAGTGTGGCCCAGTCTCTCCCAGTCCGATCTCAGGATGATCCCAGTGTGTCCCAGTGGCTCCCAGGATGATCCCAAAGCTCCTGGAACACCTGGAGGCCCCACCCAGGGGAGGTCCCTGCAGGTTCTGTGGCTGCAGAAGAGCCCCCAGGAGCCGAGGTCCCCCCAGAGCCCCCCAGGCAGCAGAAGGGGGGGACAACTCTCCAGCCCGGGGTCCCGGGAGCACCGGGGGGTCTCCAGCCCGACCCCCCAGCCAGGGGCTCCCACAGCCCCTCCTGCTGCCCCCAAAATCCCTGGGGATCCCCCATTGTCCATCTCTGCATTCCCCCCTCCAAGATCTCCAGGCTCCTCAGATGAGTCCAAAGGGGTGGAAGTGCCCACCTGGTGGGGGCCCAAACCCCGAATTTTGGTCTCCAGCCACCCCTTTTCCCTCTTTTCCTGTTCTTTTGGCCTTCCTGGGGGGAGTCTCAGGACCCTGAAGAGCCCAGAGAGGGCCCTGGAAAGGCAGGATCCCTAGGATCCCCATCAGCCTGGTAAGGGGGGGAACCCAGAGAGGGAAGCCCTGGGGACCCAGAGCCCCCGAGCAGAGTCAGGGGAGAAGAGACCCCTGTGACCCTCCCAACCCCTGGTATCCCTAAGCAAGGGTACCCTGGATAGGGAGGTCCCCCAGAACCCTGAAGTTGGGAGATGGGGGAGCCTTGGATTCCTGGGACCCCCAGCAGCCTGGAGAGGGCAGGGACCCCATAGAGGGGAGACCCCAAATACACACGAGACTCCCAGGGGATCCTAGGGGGGACCTACAGAATCCCACAGTGGAGAGATCAGAGAGGAGGAGCTCCTGCATGATGTGTTTTGGGCTGAATCTTGGTGTTTTGGAGGTTTTTATGGTCCCAGGATTCCCGGTGAGTTCTAGAGATGGTCTTGGGCAGGAGGAACCCCCAAGCCAACGCGCTCAGCCCTTGTTTCCCCCTCAGCAGGATTTGTCCATCCCAAAGCTTGGGCGGATGGAGGAGGAGGCTGAGAGGAAGAGGAAAAAGCCATGGACCCCCCAGGCAGGTGAGGAGGAAGTCAGTGCCCCTTTGGCCCTGTCTTGTGGTACACATGGGGGCCAAATTTGGGGGGGGATGTCCTTGGCCTTCCCTCTGGGCTGGAGGCAAATCCCCTGCCTGTCCTTCCTTCCTGCCCCAGGCCCCGAGCTGAGGACGGAGAGCACGGAGGACAAATCCCCCCGGCAGAGCCTGGTGGGAGAGGCCGTTTTGAAGGGCTCCCCGGCGCAGGAAGGCAGCGGGGAGGAAAAGGCCCGGAGATGCCCCCGGAGGAGGGGCTGCAAAGCCAGCCCAGGGAACTCTGAGGAGGAAAGACCCGTCCTGTGCCGGGAAGGCGGCCGGAGCTTGAGCCGGAGCTCCGAGCTGGTGGTCCCTGAGCAGCTTCCCAGCAGGGAGAAGCCCTTCAGGTGCTTGGAATGTGGGAAGAGCTTCAGGAAGAGCTCCAACCTCCTCAGGCACCAGCATATCCACACTGGGGAACGACCCTACACGTGTAGGGAATGTAGAAAGAGCTTCAGGAGCATCTCCAACCTGATCCAACACAATCTCATCCACACTGGGGAACGGCCCTACACATGTGGGGAGTGTGGGAAGAGCTTCAGGCACAGCTCCACCCTGATCCAACACCAGCACATCCACACTACGACCCTACAAGTGCTTGGAATGTGGGAAGAGCTTTAGGCACAACTCCACTCTGATCCAACACCAGGTCATCCACACTGGGGAACGGCCCTACCCGTGTGGTGAATGTGGGAAGAGCTTCAGGCAATGCTCCCACCTGATCAACCACTGGCGCATCCACACTGGAGAACGGCCCTACAAGTGCTTGCAATGTGGGAAGAGGTTTCAGAGCAGCTCCAATCTCCTCCTGCATGAGCAGATACACACAGGGGAGAGGCCCTTCCGCTGCACCGACTGTGGGAAGGGCTTCAACTGGAATGACAACCTCGTCATCCACCGGCGCATCCACACCGGGGAGAGGCCCTACAAGTGTGGGGAGTGTGGGAAGAGCTTCAGCCACAGAGGTAACTTGACCTCCCACCAACGGACCCACAGGTAATGGAAGCCCCACGAGTGCCCCGACTGCGGGAAGAGCTTTGGCTGCTGCTCCCACCCTGAATGACCCCCTGATGGTGAGGCAACCCCTGGAGTCCAGTGACTGTCAGTCCATCCCTTTCTACCAGAAAGGGCCAGTCCCCTTTGCCAGGGGCAGGTTGTGCCAACAGAAGTCTTCTTGGGGGGTGTGTGGAGATTCCTGCCTTTGCTGGGACCCCCTAAGGTCACTGCTGGAGGTTGAGAGCAGAGATCTCCCCCCGAGCGTTGGTCTGGGGGAGTTCCATCCATCTCTAATTCATAATTCTTGCTTTGGTGCCAGCTTGAGTAGAATTGCTTCAACAATTGCTTTAGTGTAGAGCACTGTCCTATTTTATCCTGTACTAATGGTAGTTTTAGTGTTTCTATTTTGCAGTAAATAATTCTGATGAAGTTCTTTTTTCTGATCATTTGTAACCCTAAAGAATTCATTTCTATCAATAGATGTGATTTGCCATCCTTAAAACCTCGGGGACGAAAGTGTTTCTGTCCCACCTCTGTAATTCCTCTAAACTGAAAGTGTTGGCATAACCCAAGGCTGAGATTGGATCCAGCAGCCCCCAACACCCAACAGTAATTTGGGAGCTCAGGGGAGCCACCCCCCTTTTTCAGCCCTGTGTGCCCAAAGACCCCCATGGGACTGTTGGATCTGCCAGACCAATCCCCTTTTCCACCCTTCTCCCTGTTCTTCCCACTTTTCTATGGTCCCCTCAATCCACATTCCCCCCAGGATCACTCTCGGTATCCCAACCCCCACATTTTTCCCTCCTCTCCCACCCCTTCCACATCATCCCCCCACTCCTCAGCCCCCTCATGCTCAGTTTGGGGGTCCCACCCTGCCCTTTCCCCACTCTTTTTACGTCTGCCACCCATTTCCCATAAGCCTCAGTGTCCCCCCCTCTGCTTTTGGGGGTTCCCACTCCTCTCCCACTCATTTTGGGGTCCCACCAACCCTTTTATCCCCTCTGACCCTTCTTTTCCCACTGACCTCCCCCTTCCCACCCTCCGCTCACCCGAGAGCTCCGCGCCCGCAGTCGGGGGGGCTCCCAGCACCACCAGTGCCCAGAGAAACTCCCCAGAAAAGGGGTTGGGTGGGGTCCTGGGTGGGCTTTGAATGTGTTTGTGGTCCTTGAGGGGCTGTGGGGAGGATTTGGGGGATCCCAGCACCTTTTGGGGTGAACTGGGTGCCTTTTGAGGGGCCGGTTCCTTCCCAAAGCTCCCCCAGAGCGGGGTGACACGGGGGGAACACAGGGGGGTCCCCATTCCCGATCCATCCCAGGGCCGGTTCTGACCCCCCAAACTCGGCTCCACACCTTGGGACCCTCTGATTCCCCCCCAGTGTCCCCCAGTAACCGGGACTGGGGAGAACTGGGAAGCTTTGCTGGGATCACTGGGAGCAGCCGGGTGGAGGCAGAGTGACAGCAGGGGAGGGGGGACACACGACCCCCCAAAATCCTCATGGACATGGGGGGGGTCCAGGCTGTGCCCGAGGCCCCGGGGAGGGGCTGTGACTGCCACCGGCTCAGGAGCTCTGTGGGGAGAGAAAAGGGGGTGACAGCGGGGTGGGGGGACAGGGGGGACACCGGGATACACCCAGAGCTGGACTGGACCCAGCGGGACCAGAACTGGGGCAACTGGGATCATACTGGGAGTGACTGCAGTAATACTGGGAGTGTGTGAGAGGGACTGCAGCCATACTGGGGATGAGTGGGATCAAACTGGCTTTGTACTGGAAGTGTCTGGAAGTTCCTGGGATCATACTGGGGGTGACTGCGATCCTACTGGGATCAGACTGGGATCAGACTACGATCATACTGGGAGCAACTGGTTCTATGCCAGGGGAATCTGGGAGCTCCTAGGATCCCACTGGGAGGAACTGGGAGAAACTGGGGCCATGCTGGGCGCAACTGGGGCTATGCTGGGCACAACTGGGATCATAATGGGAGCAACTGGGCCCACAGTGAAGGTGTCTGGGGTCATACTGGGAGTGACTGAGAGCATTCTGAGGGCAGTTGGGACTGTGTTGGCCCAACTGGGATATATTGGGAGCAAGTGGGATCATGCTGGCGGTGACTGGGACCACACTGAGAGTGACTGGGAGTGGCTGTGAGCAACTGGGATCATGCTGGAAGCTACTGGGAGGAACTGGGAGTGAGTGGGGCCACACTGGGGGCAACTGGGATATACTGGGAGAGACCAGGAGTGACTGGGATCATACTGGGACTGTCTGGGAGCAGGCTGAGGTTGACTGGGAGAGACTGGGAGTGACAGGGATCCTACTGGGAGGGACTGGAACTGTAATGGGTGAGTGGGAGCAATTGGGACCCTGCTGGGGGCAAATGGCTTTATACTGGGAGTGACAGGGAACGTCTGGGTTCATCCTGGCTGTGACTGCCACCATAGAGGGTGTCACTGGGATCATACTGGGAGGGACTGGAACTACAGTGGGCTCACTGGGGAGCAACTGGGACCATGCAGGGAATAACTTGGATCCTACTAGGAGAGACTGGGATCATACTGGGACTGACTGGGAGCATACTGGAGGCAACTGGGAGTGGCTGGGAGGGATTGGGATCATTCTGGGAGTGACTGGAACCATAGTAGGGGTGAAGGGGAGCAACTGGAACCATGTTGGGGCAACTGGGATCATAGTGGGAGCAGCTGGGCTCCTACTGGTATCCCACTGGGGTCATACTGGGAGTGACTACAATAATACTGGGAGTGTGTGGGAGGGACTGCAACCATACTGGGGATGAGTGGGATCAAAGTGAATTTGTACTGGAAGTGTCTGGAAGTTCCTGGGATCATACTGGGGGTGACGAGACTCATGCTGGGATCCTCATGCTGGGAGCAACTGGGACCATGCCAGGGGCAAATGGCATCATCCAGGTTGTGCCTGAAAGTGCCTGGGGCCATCCTGGACTCAGACTGGGAGTCTCTGAGAGGGAAAGGAACCATCCTGGGGGGGCTGGGAGCAACTGGGACCACCCTGGGGGCACCTGGGATCCAACTGGGAGTGACTGGGGTCATAGTGGGAGTGACCAACACCATACTGGGATCATAGTGGGAGTGACTGTAAGGGACCAGGATCAAACTGGGAGCTACTGGAACTATGCAGGGGGAAGTGGGAGCCAGTGGGGCTGTGCTGGAAGCAACTGGGAACATTCTTGGAGCAACTGAGATTGTGCTGGAAGCAACTGGGAAAAACTGGGAGTGACAGGGTGCATGCTGGAGGCAACTGGCATGAACTGGGAGTGACTGGGATCACACTGATGGGAACTGGGACCATCCTGGGGCAAATGGAAGTCACTGGGTGTCAGGGGTTTCTGTGGGTGGGTTTTGGTAGCTGGGGGGTCTCCAGGGGTGGCTTCTGTTGGAAGCTGCCAGAAGCTTCCCCTGCCCCGTGGAGCCAATGCCAGCTGCTCCAGGATGGACTTGCTGCTGCTGGCCAAGGCCGAGCCCATCAGGAGCAACAGGAACAGCTCTGGGATAACAGATTTAGGGCCAGAAGGAATTGCAGCCAGGGAAGAGTGGAGTGGGAATGTGGGAACAGCAATGCAGACCCAAAGGGTGGGGCAGAAGGAGGGGCAGGAGGTGCTTCAGGCCCTGCAGCCCCTGGGGGAGCATCGGGGTGCAGAGACCCCCCTGCAGCCCCTGGAGGCTCCCACGCTGGAGCAGGGGGATGCAGGAAGGAGGCTGTGACCCCGTGGCAGGCCAAGGATGGAGCAGGTCCTGGCAGGGACCTGCAGCCTGTGCAGAGGGAAGCCCAGGCTGGAGCAGGTTTTTCCCGGCAGGACTCGTGGCCCCTGTGGGGGACCCACGCCGGGTCAGCTCATCCCTGAAGGACTGACCCCATGGAGGAGGGACCCACGGGACAGCAGGGTGGGAAGAGCTGCTGCCGGAAGGGTGGACTCACTGGAGAGGTCCATCCAGGACTGTCTCCCATGGGAAGGAACCCCACGGGAGCAGGGAAGGATCCAACTCCTCTCCCTGAGCCGTGACAGAAACAACAACTGACTGTAACCCTCATCCTGTCCCCCTGCACTGCTGGGGGGAGGAGGGAGAACGTAGAAGGAGGGATGGAGGGAAGGTGTTTTTCAGACTGTTTTATTTCTCACTCTTTGGCTTTTATCCTGTTAGAAATAAATTTAGGTACTATCCCTACTTTGAGTCTGTTTTGCCCATTAGTAAGTGACCTTCTCCCCACCCTTTTCTCTATTCAGGAATCCTCAGCTGCTTTTTTCTCTGTGGAGTTGCAGAGGCAGGGAGAGGTAGCATTTTTTAGTGGGTGCTTGAAATCTAGCCAAGATCGCCCCACTAAACCAACCCATGTTGTTGAGGCCCTTTTGTGATGTCACAGCCCACCCTCTCAGTTCCGGAATAGCCCTTGGCAACCAAAGAACCAACACCCCACAAGGTCAGAATGCAGGCCCACCCATGTGCCCCTTTGTGATGTCCCAGCCCATCCTCTCCATTCTGGAATAGCCCCTGGAAACCAAAGAACCAACGCCCCACACCCCCACAGTGCAGCCCCACCCATCTGCCGTGGAACTCCTTGTGATGTCACGGCCTTTCCCCCAGGAAAGAAAGCCTGTAACCTTTGGGTTTCAGGTGCAGTTTGTTGGCCACCCTGGGCACTCCATGGGCAGCAAGAGCTTTCTGTCCTGCCTCCTTTTGTCTGGCAGGAATCTTTGTCCAGATTCCAATTTGGCAGTCGGACTGACAATTCCAGCATGGGGCTCCTGCAAGCGAACGACAGCCCTGCCCTCCAGGAAAGAAACCCCTTCCCCTCGGTCTCTGTTCCTCTTCCTTCAAATACAACCTGCAGGGCAGCTTTCTGCCATCTCTTCTTTTT
>NW_026088074.1:0-20406 GCF_022539395.1 Myiozetetes cayanensis
TCATTTTGGGGGTGTTTATCATTTTTGGGGGTGTTTATGATTTTGGGGGATGTTTATCATTTTGGGGGACGTTTATCATTTTGGGAGATGTTTATCATTTTGGGGAGTGTTTATCATTTTGGAGGATGTTTATCATTTTTGGGGGTGTTTATTGTTTCTAGGGGATGTTTATTGTTTTGGGAGTGCATTTATCGTTTTGAGAGTGTTTATCATTTTTGAGGGTGTTTATCATTTTGGGGGTGTTTATCATTTTTGGGGGTAGTTGTATCATTTTTGGGGGATGTTTATCATTTTTGGGGGGGTGTTTATCATTTTTGGGGGGTGTTTATCGTTTCTGGGGGGATGTTTATTGTTTTGGGGGTGGATTTATTGTTTTTGGGGGGGGTGTTTATCATTTTTGGGGGGGTGTTTATCATTTTTGGGGGGGTGTTTATGATTTTGGGGGGGCGTTTATCATTTTTGGGGGGGACGTTTATCATTTTTGGGAGGATGTTTGTCATTTTTGGGGAGGTGTTTATCATTTTTGGGGGGTGTTTATCATTTCTGGGGGGATGTTTATTGTTTTAGGGGTGCATTTATTGGTTTTGGGGGGGTGTTTATCATTTTTGAGGGTACGTTTATTGTTTCTGGGGGTGTTTATCATTTTGGGGGACGTTTATCATTTTGGGGGATGTTTATCATTTTTGGGGGACATTTATAATTTTTGGAGGTGTTTATCATTTCTGGGGTTGTTTATCATTTTTGGGGGTGTTTATCATTTCTGGGGGTGTTTATCATTTTTGGGGGTGTTTATCATTTTTGGGGGTTTTTAGCATTTTGGGGGTGTTTATCATTTCTGGGGGGTTTTTTATCATTTTTGGGGGGTGTTTATCATTTCTGGGGGTTTATCATTTTTGGGGGGTTTTTATCATTTCTGGGGGTTTTTATCATTTTTGGGGGGTGTTTATCATTTCTAGGGGGTTTTTATCATTTTTGGGGGTGTTTATCATTTGCCCCTGCCCAGCTGTCGGTGGTGGAGTACGACCCCGGCACCCACGACCTGAAGACCCTGTCCCTGCACTACTTCGAGGAGCCGGAGCTCAGGGTGGGGCCTGGGGGGGTTATGGGGTGGGGTTTGGGGTCTCCCCCATTGTGGGGGGCTATGGGGTGGGATTTGGGGTCTCCTCCACATCTTGGGGGTCCCCCGACCTTCTGTGCCCCCCCATGTCCCCCCTGAGATGGGTCTGTGCAGAATGTCCATACCCCCTGGGTGTGGGGGGGATCTGTGGGTGGATTTTGGGGTCCCCCAATGTTCTGTGTCCCCCCAGGACAGGTTTGTGCAGAACATGGGTGTGGGTGGGATCTGTGGGTGGATTTTGGGGTCCCCCAATGTTCTGTGTCCCCCCAGGACGGGTTTGTGCAGAACATGGGTGTGGGGGGGATCTGTGGGATCTATGGGTGGATTTTGGGGTCCCCCAATGTTCTGTTTCCCCCAGGATGGGTTTGTGCAGAACGTGTGCACGCTGTGGGGGGGATCTGTGGGATCTGTGGGTGGATTTTGGGGTCCCCCAGTGTTCTCTTTTCCCCCAGGACGGGTTTGTGCAGAACGTACACACGCCGCGGGTGCGGGTGGGATCTGTGGGGGCTCTGGGGTGGATTTTGGGGTGCCCTGACCCCCCTGTTCCCCCCAGGACGGGTTTGTGCAGAACGTGCACACACTGTGGGATCTGTGGGGTGGATTTTGGGGTGCCCTGACCCCCCTGTTTCCCTCAGGATGGGTTTGTGCAGAACGTGCACACGCCGCGGGTGCGGGTGGGATCTGTGGGGGCTGTGGGGTGATTTTGGGGTGTCCCAATCCTGTGTTTTCCCCCAGGACGGGTTTGTGCAGAACATGGGTGGGATCTGTGGGATCTATGGGTGGATTTTGGGGTCCCCCAGTGTTCTCTTTTCCCCCAGGATGGGTTTGTGCAGAACGTACACACGCCGTGGGTGTGGGTGGGATCTGTGGGGGCTCTGGGGTGGATTTTGGGGTGCCCTGACCCCCCTGTTCCCCCCAGGACGGGTTTGTGCAGAACGTGCACACACTGTGGGATCTGTGGGGTGGATTTTGGGGTGCCCTGACCCCCCTGCTTCCCCCAGGATGGGTTTGTGCAGAACGTGCACACGCTGTGGGGGGGATCTGTGGGATCTATGGGTGGATTTTGGGTTCCCCCAATGTTCTGTGTCCCCCCAGGACAGGTTTGTGCAGAACATGGGTGTGGGTGGGATCTGTGGGGGCTGTGGGTGGATTTTGGGGTCCCCCAATGTTCTCTTTTCCCCCAGGACGGGTTTGTGCAGAACATGGGTGTGGGTGGGATCTGTGGGTGGATTTTGGGGTCCCCCAATGTTCTCTTTTCCCCCAGGACGGGTTTGTGCAGAACATGGGTGTGGGTGGGATCTGTGGGGTGGATTTTGGGGTCCCCAGTGTTCTCTTTTCCCCCAGGACGGGTTTGTGCAGAACGTACACACGCCGTGGGTGTGGGTGGGATCTGTGGGGGCTCTGGGGTGGATTTTGGGGTGCCCTGACCCCCCTGTTTCCCCCAGGACGGGTTTGTGCAGAACATGCACACACTGTGGGTGGGATCTGTGGGATCTGTGGGGTGATTTTGGGGTGCCCTGACCCCCCTGTTTCCCCCAGGACGGGTTTGTGCAGAACGTGCACACGCTGTGGGTGGGATCTGTGGGGTGATTTTGGGGTGCCCTGACCCCCCTGTTTCCCCCAGGACGGGTTTGTGCAGAACATGCACACACTGTGGGTGGGATCTGTGGGATCTGTGGGGGGGATTTTGGGGTGCCCTGACCCCCCTGTTTCCCCCAGGACGGGTTTGTGCAGAATGTGCACACACTGTGGGATCTGTGGGGTGGATTTTGGGGTGCCCTGACCCCCCTGTTTCCCTCAGGATGGGTTTGTGCAGAACGTGCACACACTGTGGGATCTGTGGGGTGGATTTTGGGGTGCCCTGACCCCCCTGTTTCCCTCAGGATGGGTTTGTGCAGAACGTGCACACGCCGCGGGTGCGGGTGGGGGCTGTGGGGGCTGTGGGTGGATTTTGGGGTGTCCCAATCCTGTGTTTTCCCCCAGGACGGGTTTGTGCAGAACATGGGTGTGGGTGGGATCTGTGGGTGGATTTTGGGGTCCCCCCCATGGTGTGTGTCCCCCAGGACGGGTTTGTGCAGCACATGGGTGTGGGTGGGATCTGTGGGGGCTGTGGGTGGATTTTGGGGTGCCCTGACCCCCCTGTTTGCCCCCAGGACGGGTTTGTGCAGAACGTGCACACACTGTGGGATCTGTGGGGTGGATTTTGGGGTGTCCCAATCCTGTGTTTGTCCCCAGGATGGATTTGTGCAGAATGTGCACACGCTGTGGGGGGGATCTGTGGGATCTATGGGTGGATTTTGGGTTCCCCCAATGTTCTGTGTCCCCCAGGATGGGTTTGTGCAGAACGTGCACACACTGTGGGATCTGTGGGGTGATTTTGGGGTGCCCCAATGGTGTGTGTTGAGGCTGGCCCCTATTTCTAGGGCCAGTTTTGTGCATTCCCCAGGACGGGTTTGTGCAGAACGTACGCCCGCAGCGGTGGGATCTGTGGGGGCCACACGCCGCGGGTGCGGGTGGGGGCTGTGGGATCTGAGGGTGGGTTTTGGGGTGCCCTGACTCCCCTGTTCCCCCCAGGACGGGTTTGTGCAGAACGTGCACACACTGTGGGTGGGATCCGTGGGGTGGATTTTGGGGTACCCTGACCCCCCTGTTTGCCCCCAGGATGGGTTTGTGCAGAACGTGCACACGCCGCGGGGGACTGTGGGATCTGTGGGTGGATTTTGGGGTGTCCCAATCCTGTGTTCCCCCCAGGACGGGTTTGTGCAGAACATGCGCGTGTGGGTGGGATCTGTGGGGGCTGTGGGGTGGATTTTGGGGTGCCCTGATGCCTCTGTTTCCCCCAGGACGGGTTTGTGCAGAACGTGCACACGCTGTGGGTGGGATCTGTGGGGTGGATTTTGGGGTGCCCCAATGTTCTGTTTTCCCCAGGACGGGTTTGTGCAGAACATGCACACGCCGTGGGTGCGGGTGGGATCTGTGGGGTGGATTTTGGGGTGCCCAACCCTGTTTCCCCCAGGACGGGTTTGTGCAGAACGTGCACACGCCGTGGGTGGGGGATCTGTGGGGCTCTGGGGTGATTTTGGGGTGCCCTGACCCCCCTGTTCCCCCCAGGACGGGTTTGTGCAGAACATGCACACACTGTGGGTGGGATCTGTGGGATCTGTGGGTGGATTTTGGGGTGTCCCAATGTTCTGTGTCCCCCCAGGACGGGTTTGTGCAGAACGTGCACACGCCGCGGGTGCGGGTGGGATCTGTGGGATCCATGGGGTGGATTTTGGGGTACCCTGACCCCCCTGTGTCCCCCAGGACGGGTTTGTGCAGAACGTGCACACACTGTGGGATCCGTGGGGTGGATTTTGGGGTACCCTGACCCCCCTGTGTCCCCCAGGACGGGTTTGTGCAGAACGTGCACACACTGTGGGATCTGTGGGGGCTCTGGGGTGGATTTTGGGGTGTCCTGACCCCCCTGTTTCCCCCAGGATGGGTTTGTGCAGAACGTGCACACGCTGTGGGTGGGATCTGTGGGGGCTGTGGGGTGATTTTGGGGTGCCCTGACCCCCCTGTGTCCCCCAGGATGGGTTTGTGCAGAACGTGCACACGCCGCGGGTGCGGGTGGACCCCGACGGGCGCTGTGCGGTGATGCTGATCTACGGCACCCGCCTGGTGGTGCTGCCCTTCCGCAGGGACTCGCTGGCCGACGAGCACGACGGGCTGGTGGGAGAGGGGTGAGTGCCCCCCTGACCCCCCCGGGGGCCAGGACACCCCCTGAGCCTCGTTATTTCCATCCCTGAACCCCGTTATTTCCCCCACTGAACCCTGTTATCCCCCTGAACCCCGTTATTTCCCCCACTGAACCCTGTTATCCCCCCTGAACCCCGTTATTTCCCCCACTGAACCCTGTTATCCCCCTGAACCCTCGTTATTTCCACTGAACCCTGTTATCCCCCTGAACCCCATTACTTCCCCACTGAACCCTTTTATTTCCCCCTGAACCCTGTTATTCCCCTGAACCCTCTGTTATATCGCCCCCTGAACCCCGTTATCCCACCCTAAGCCGTTATTTCCCCCCCTGAACCCCATTATTTCCATCCTTGAACCCCATTATCCCCCCTGAACCCCGTTATCCCCCCAAGCCCTGTTATATCCCCCCCTGAACCCCTTTATCCCCTGAACCCCTTATTTCCCGAGCCCCCGTTATCCCCCTGAACCCCAGTTATCCCTCCCTGAACCCCGTTATTTCCCTAAACCCTTTATCCCCCCTGAACCTCCGTTATCCCCTGAACCCCTGTTATCCCTCCCTGAACCCCTGTTATCCCCCTGAACCCCGTTATTTCCCTAAACCCCCTTATCCCCCAAACCCCGTTATCCCCTCCTGAGCCCCCGTTATCCCCCAAACCCCGTTATCCCCCAAACCCCGTTATCCCCCTGAACCTCTGCATTTCCATCCTTGGAGCCCTGTTATCCCCCCCTGAACCCGTTATCCCCTGAACCCCCGTTATATTTCTAACCCTGCGACTTCCGAACCCCGTTGTCTCCCCTGAAGCCCTGTTATCCCCCCACTGAACCCTGTTATCCCCCTGAACCCTGCTATTTCCATCCACTGGAGCCCTGCTATCCCCACTGAACCCCGTGACTTCCCCACTGAACCCCAAGTTATTTCGCCCCTGAACCCCGTTCTTCCCTCCTAGACCCTCTGTCATATCGCCCCCTGAACCTGCTATCCCCCTGAAGCCTCGTTTATTTCCCCCTACTGAACCCTGTTATCCTCTGAACCCCAAGTATTTCCCACTGAACCCCGTTACTCCCCCTGAACCCCGTTATTCCCCTGAAGCCTCTGGAAGTTATGTCGCCCTGAACCTCTGCTATCCCACCTTGCCGTTATTTCCCCTGAACCCCATTATTTCCACCCTGAGCCCACATCTCTGAACTCCTCGTTATCCCCAAGCCTGTTACATCCTCTGAACCTCTCGTTATCCCCCCTGAACTCGCTTATTTCCGAGCCCCCGTTATCCCCGAGCCCCCGTTATCCCTCCCTGAACCCTGCTATCCCCCTGAGACCCGTTATACCCCCTGAACCCCGTTATCCCCCCTGAACCCCTGCTATCCCCCTGAGCCCCGCGTATCCCCCCTGAACCCTGCTATCCCCTCCCTGAACCCCGTTATCCCCTCTTGAGACTCTCAAGTATTTCCTAAACCTCTCTTTATCCCCCCCCGAACCCCGTTATCCCTCCTGAGCCCCGTTATCCCCCAAACCCCGTTATCCCCCAAACCCCGTTATCCCCCTGAACCCTGTCATTTCCATCCTTGAGCCCTGTTATCCCCCTGAACCCGTTATCCCCCTGAACCCCGTTATTTCCCTTAACCCCGTTATTTCCCCTGAACCCACATTATCTCCCCAAGCCCTGTTATCCCCCACTGAACCCTGTTATTTCCCTGAACCCTGTTATTTCCATCCCTGAGCCCTGTTATCCCCACTGAACCCCGTTATCCCCTGAACCCTGTTATATCGCCCTGAACCCGTTATCCCTCCTGAACCCGTTATCCCCTGAACCCCGTTATCCCCCTGAACCCCGTTATTTCCCCACTGAACCCTGTTATCCCTGAACCGTTACTTCCCCACTGAACCCTATTAATTCCCCCTGAACCCCGTTATTCCCCCTGAACCCTCTGTTATATCGCCCCTGAACCCCGTTATCCCACCTAAGCCGTTATTTCCCCTGAACCCCATTATTTCCATCCTTGAACCCCATTATCCCCTGAACCCCGTTATCCCCCAAGCCCTGTTATATCCCCCTGAACCCCTTTATCCCCCTGAACCCTTATTTCCCCGAGCCCGTTATCCCCCTGAACCCCGTTATCCCTCCTGAACCCGTTATTTCCCTAAACCCCTTATCCCCCTGAACCCCGTTATCCCCCTGAACCCCGTTATCCCCCTGAGCCCTGTTATCCCCCTGAACCCCGTTATCCCTCCCTGAACCCCGTTATCCCCCTGAACCCCGTTATTTCCCCTAAACCCCTTATCCCCCAAACCCGTTATCCCCTCCTGAGCCCCGTTATCCCCCAAACCCCGTTATCCCCCAAACCCCGTTATCCCCCTGAACCCTGTCATTTCCATCCTTGAGCCCTGTTATCCCCCCTGAACCCGTTATCCCCCTGAACCCGTTATTTCCCCCTTAACCCCGTTATTTCCCCTGAACCCCATTATCTCCCCAAGCCCTGTTATCCCCACTGAACCCTGTTATTTCCCCCTGAACCCTGTTATTTCCATCCCTGAGCCCTGTTATCCCCACTGAACCCCGTTATCCCCCCTGAACCCTGTTATATCGCCCCCTGAACCCCGTTATCCCTCCTGAACCCCGTTATCCCCCTGAACCCCGTTATCCCCCTGAACCCCGTTATTTCCCCACTGAACCCTGTTATCCCCTGAACCCCGTTACTTCCCCACTGAACCCTATTAATTCCCCCTGAACCCCGTTATTTCCCCTGAACCCTCTGTTATATCGCCCCTGAACCCCGTTATCCCACCCTAAGCCGTTATTTCCCCCTGAACCCCATTATTTCCATCCTTGAACCCCATTATCCCCCTGAACCCCGTTATCCCCAAGCCCTGTTATATCCCCCGAGCCCCGTTATCCCTCCCTGAACCCCGTTATCCCCCTGAGCCCCGTTATTTCCCCCTGAACTCCATTATCCCCCTGAACCCCGTTATCCCCCTGAACCCCGTTATTTCCCCTTAACCCCATTATTTCCCGAACCCTGTTATCTCCCCAAGCCCCGTTATCCCCCTGAACCCGTTATTTCCCCCTGAACCCCATTATCCCCCTGAACCCCATTTTATCCCCCCCTGAACCCCGTTATTTCCCCCCCCAGGCAGAAGAGCAGCTTCCTGCCCAGCTACATCATCGACGTGCGGGAGCTGGACGAGAAGCTGCTCAACATCATCGACATGCAGTTCCTGCACGGCTACTACGAGCCCACCCTGCTCATCCTCTTCGAGCCCAACCAGACCTGGCCCGGGTCAGTGGGGGCTTGGGGGGGAGAGACCCCCGGGAGCTGGGGGGACACCCAGCTTTGGGGACACCCCCCGAGACGTGAGCCCTGAGGGGAGGGGGAACGGGGGCACTCTGGGGGGCCCAGTCCAGGGATCTGGGGGACACAGGGACAAGGGACAGGCTTGGGGGGTCCCAGGGGTCAGGCTGTGCCCCCCAGGTGACAGCGGTGTCCCCACAGGGGGGTGGCAGTGCGGCAGGACACGTGTGGGGGTCAGGGGTCGGTGTGTGTGTCCCCCAGGTGACAGTGGTGTCCCCACAGGCGGGTGGCAGTGCGACAGGACACGTGTGGGGTCCCAGGGGTCAGGCTGTGTCCCCCAGGTGACAGTGGTGTCCCCACAGGCGGGTGGCAGTGCGACAGGACACGTGCAGCATCGTGGCCATCTCCCTGAACATCCTGCAGCGCGTCCACCCCGTCATCTGGTCCCTGAGCTCCCTCCCCTTCGACTGCACACAGGCCCTGCCCGTCCCCAAACCCATTGGTGGGTGACAGGGACAATGACAGGGATCCCTGCCCGTCCCCAAACCCATGGGTGGGTGACAGGGACAGTGTGGGGACAGTGATGACGTGATGATGTGGTGGTGGTGACAGTGTGATGGCAGTGGTGGTGATGGTGGCAGTGACTGTGTGATGGTGGTGGTGACAGTGACACTGTCCCTGTCCCCAAGGGTGGTGATGGTGACACTGACACTGTCCCTGTCCCCAGGGGGGTGGTAATGATGACAATGACACTGTCCCTGTCCCCAGAGGGGTGGTGATGGTGACACTGACAGTGACACTGTCCCTGTCCCCAGGGGGGGTGGTGATGGTGACAATGACTGTCCCTGTCCACAGGGGGGGGTGATGGTGACAATGACACTGTCCCTGTCCCCAGGGGGTGGTGGCAATGACACTGACACTGTCCCTGTCCCCAGGGGGGGGTGGTGATGGTGACAATGACAATGACACTGTCCCTGTCCCCAGGGAGGGTGATGACAATAACACTGGCACTGTCCCTGTCCCCAGAGGGGTGGTCATGGTGACAATGACACTGTCCCTGTCTCCAGGGGGGTGGTGATGGTGACAGTGACAGTGACACTGTCCCTGTCCCAGGGGGGTGATGATGGTGACAATGACACTGTCCCTGTCCCCAGGGGGGTGGTGACAATGACACTGACACTGTCCCTGTCCCCAGGGGGGGTGGTGATGGTGACAATGACAATGACACTGTCCCTGTCCCCAGGGGGGGTGGTGATGGTGACACTGACACTGTCCCTGTCCCCAGGGGGGGTGGTGATCTTCGCTGTGAACTCCCTGCTGTACCTGAACCAGAGTGTCCCTCCCTACGGGGTGGCCCTGAACAGCCTCACCTGCGGCACCACCGTCTTCCCTCTCCGTAAGGACAGCCCTGCCTGCCTCCCCCTCCTCCTCCTCCCCCTTCTCCTCCTCCTCCTCCCCCTTCTCCCCCTCATCCCCCTCATCCCCCTCTTCCTCCTCCTCCCATCCTTCTTTTCCCCCTCATCCTCTTTGTCCTTCCTCTCTTTGTCCTCATCTCTCTCCTTCTGCTTCCTTCCCATCATCCCTGCGCTTCTCTTCATTTTCTTCTTCATCTTCCTTCTTGTTCTCATCTTCCTCCTCCATCTCTTTTATCCCCTCCACCTCTTTTCTTCCCTTTCCTTCTTTCTTGTCTCCTTGCTCCTCTTCCTGCTCTTCCTCCTCCTTGTCCTTCTCTTCATCCTTGTTTGTCCTTCCAACCTTCTTCCTTCTTCTCTTCCTTCTTCTCCTCCCTGTTCTCATCTGCCTCAACCTCTTTGTACTTGTCTTTCTTTTCCCTGTCTTGCTTTCCTTTTCCTCCTCTTCTTCTTCTCTTTCCTCTTCTTCCTCCTCCTCTTCCTCGCTCTCTTTTCCTTCCTCCTCCTCACTCCTACTCATTTTCCTCCTCCCCTTCTTCCTTTTCTTCTTCCTCCTCCTCTTCCTCGCTCTCTTTTCCTTCCTCCTCCTCCTCCTCCTCCTCCTCGCTCCTACTCATTTTCCTCCTCCCCTTCTTCCTTTTCTTCTTCCTGCTCCTCGTGCTCTTCCTCCTCCTTGTCCTCTCCTTCCTCCTCCTCCTCCTCCTCCTCCTCCTCTTCCCCCCCGTTGTGGGGTGTCTGTGACCCCCCCGTTCCCCAGGGGTGCAGGAGGGGGTGAGGATGACTCTGGACTGCGCCCAGGCCACCTTCATCTCCTACGACAAGATGGTCATCTCGCTCAAAGGGGGGGAGATGTGAGTGTGGGCAGGTCCAGGGGGGGTTTTTGGGGAGGGGAGGGGGGCAGGTGACCCCCCCTGAGGTGTCCCCACGCCGTGTCCCCCTGTCCTGGCTCCGGTCACGGATGGGATTTGCTCCCTCTGCTCCTTCCTCCGGGACAACGGGGGGGTCTTGGGGTGCTCCTGGGAGGCTCTGGCGTGACCGTGGGGGGCTGTGGGTGGCCCTGGGGGGCTGTGGGTGACCTAGGGGGCTGTGGGGTGGCCCTGGGGGGCTGTGGGGTGACCCCAGGGTGTCCCCTGAGGGTGTCCCCCCCCGTGTCCCCGTCCCAGCTACGTGTGCTGATGCTGATCACAGACGGGATGAGCTCCTTCCACTGGGATAAGGGGGTCCCCGGGGGTCCCTGTGGGTCCTGGCTGACTCTGGGTGACCCTGGGGGGCTCTGGGGTGTGGGGTGACCCCTCCTGAGGGTGTCCCCCCCTTTGTGTCCCCCCCCCCAGCTACGTGCTGACACTGATCGCGGACGGGATGCGCTCCATCCATTCCTTCCACTGGGATAAGGGGGGGTCCCTGGGGGTCCCTGTGGGTCCTGGCTGACTGTGGGTGACCCAGGAGGGCTCTGGAGTGTGGGATGACCCCTCCTGAGGGTGTCTCCTGCTCCGTGTCCCCCCCCAGCTACGTGCTCACGCTGATCACGGACGGGATGCGCTCCGTCCGCTCCTTCCACTTCGACAAGGCCGCCGCCTCCGTCCTCACAACCTGTGTGAGTCTGGGGGGAGCAGGGGGGGCACCCCCGGGCCCGGGGACCCCCTGGGGCTCCCCTGTGACCCCCCTGTGTCCCCCTGTGCCCAGATGGTGCCGCTGGAGCCGGGGTACCTGTTCCTGGGGTCCCGCCTGGGCAACTCCCTGCTGCTCAAGTACACCGAGAAGCTGCAGGAGCCCCCGGCTGGGGCGGGCAAGGAGGGGCCTGAGCGCCAGGTGGGACCCCAAAAACCTCCCTGGCACCCCAAAATGCTCCCCAGGACTCCAGGATTTACCTTGGGGCTTCAAACACCTCCTGGGAACCCCAAAAGACCCCCTCCCCCCACTTCTGAGGACCCAAAACCTCATTCCAGGATCCCAAAACCCTCCCTGAGCACCCTAAAGTATCACTCTGGGGAACCTAAAACCTCTCCAAAGGGGCCCCAAAATTGTTCCCTGGTAGCCCAAACTCCTCCTTGCAGGGCCCCTGAACCCTCCTGGGGACCCCCAAAAGCTGCCCTGGGGACCTCAACACCCTCCTGGGATGCAAAACCTCCCTCCAGGGCGGGGGAGGGACCCAAAACCTCTCCCCAGGGCCCCAGAACCCTTTTGGGGACCCCAAACACTGCTCTGGGGACCCCAAAGCCTCCCCAGAGCCCACCCTGACTGAAGGGCTGTTTTGGGGGGCTCCTTCTCCCTCTTGTTCCCCTCCAGGAGGAGCCCCCAGTGAAGAAGAAGCGCTCGGACTCCTCGGGGCCATGGGCAGGTGGGGGACACCTGGGGACACCTGGGGACCCCCCAGTCAGGGTGGGTGGGGCACAGGGACATGGGGGACACGTGGGGACACCCCTGGGGGGGAGCAGAGCCCAAAGGACAGGGGGGTCCTGGGGTCACCTCGGGGGTGACACTGTGACAGGGGGTGACTGGGGGTAACTGGGGGGGTCACATGGGGATGGCAGGGGGGTGACATGGGGTGACATGAGGGGTGACTGGGTGTGATGGGGGCAGTGGGAGGGTGATGGGGTGGCAGTGGGTGACAAGAGATGGCAGAGGGTGCTGTAGGGTGGCAGCAGGTGACAGTGCTGTCCCTGTCCCCGAGGGGGGAAGCCGTCGGCGCAGGACGAGGTGGACGAGATCGAGGTGTACGGGAGCGAGGCCGCCTCGGGCACCCAGCTGGCCACCTACTCCTTTGAGGTACTGTCACCCCCTGTCACCCCCTGTGACCCTCTGTCACCTCTGTGACCCCCCTGTGACACCCAGCTGGCCACCTACTCCTTTGAGGTACTGTCACCCCCCTGTCACCCCCTGTGACCCCCCTGTGACACCCAGCTGGCCACCTACTCCTTTGAGGTACTGTCACCCCCCTGTGACCCCCTGTCACCTCTGTAACCTCCCTGTGACCCCCAGCTGGCCACCTACTCCTTCGAGGTACCCAGGGGACACCCCTCTGACCCTCTGTCACCCCCCAGGTGTGTGACAGCATCCTCACCATCTGTGACCCCCCCTGTAACCCCCATGTCCCCTCCATGTCCCCCAGGTGTGTGACAGCATCCTCAATGTCTGTTACCCCCTGTGACCCCCCGTGTCCCCTCTGTCCCCAGGTGTGTGACAGCATCCTCACCATCTGTGACCCCCCGTGTCCCCTCTGTCCCCAGATGTGTGACAGCATCCTCAATGTCTGTGACCCCCCTGTGACCCCCCGTGTCCCCTCCATGTCCCCCCAGGTGTGTGACAGCATCCTCAATGTCTGTTACCCCCTGTGACCCCCTGTGACCCCTCGTGTCCCCTCTGTCCCCAGGTGTGTGACAGCATCCTCAATGTCTGTGACCCCCCCTCTGTGACCCCCCGTGTCCTCTCTGTCCCCAGGTGTGTGACAGCATCCTCAATGTCTGTGACCCCCTCTGTGACCCCCGTGTCCTCTCTGTCCCCAGGTGTGTGACAGCATCCTCAATGTCTGTGACCCCCTCTGTGACCCCCGTGTCCCCTCTGTCCCCAGGTGTGTGACAGCATCCTCACTGTCTGTGACCCCCCCGTGTCCTCTCTGTCCCCAGGTGTGTGACAGCATCCTCAACATCGGGCCCTGTGCCAACGCAGCCATGGGGGAACCGGCCTTCCTGTCAGAGGAGGTGAGGGGGGGACACCCCAGAACTGCTGGAACCCCAAAATCCCCCCCCGCCCCGGGACCCCCCAGAGCTGCCCCCAGCTCGGGGTGACCCCCCTGTGTCCCCCAGTTCCAGAACAGCCCCGAGCCCGACCTGGAGATCGTCCTGTGCTCGGGCTACGGCAAGAACGGGGCCCTCACCGTGCTGCAGGTACCCCAAAATCATCCCTGGCACCCCAAAATCATCCCTGGCACCCCAAAATCCCCGTGAGCCCCTCCCAACACCCTCCAAACCCCTGTGCCCCCAAACCCCCTGTACTCGGGCTCCAGCAAGAACAGGGCCCTCACTGTGCTGCAGGTACCCCAAACCATCCCTGGCACCCCAAAATCATCCCTGGTACCCCAAAACCATCCCTGGCACCCCAAAACCATCCCTGAGCCCCCCCAAATCCCCCTGTGCCCTCAAACCCCTGTGCTCAGGCTATGGCAAGAACAGGGCCCTCACCGTGCTGCAGGTACCCCAAAATCATCCCTGACACCCCAAAACCATCCCTGGCACCCCAAAACCCCTGCTGAGCCCCTACCAACCCCCATACCCCAAAACCCCCTGCACCCCAAAGCCCCCTGACACCCTCAAACCCCTCCTGTACCCCCAAACCTTTCCTGTACCTCAAAATTCCCCTGTACCCCCAAACTCCCTGAACCCCCATGTACCTCCAAACACCCTGGTAACCCCAACCCTCCCTGTACCCTCCACCCCTGACACCCCCAAACCTCCCTGACACCCCCCCAACCTCCTGACACCCCAAACCCCTGACATCCCCAACCCCCTCTGACACCCCCAACCCCCTGACACCCCCAAACCTCCCTAACACCCCAACCCCCTGACACCCCCAAACCTCCCTAACACCCCAACCCCCTGACACCCTCAAACCCCCTGACACCCCCAAACCCCCTGACACCCCCAACCCCCGCACCGCCCAAGGCCCCCGGCCCGAGGTTCCCAGGGGGTCGGTTCTGGTGCCAGAGCAGGGCTGGGCACGAACCAGGGCAGTCCCGAGGGTGGGCACTGCCTGTACCCCCCAGCTACAGCCCCCAGCACCCCTGTACCCCCAAACACAGCCCCCCATCACCCCTGTACCCCACAGCTACAGCCCCCATCACCCCTGTACCCCCAACCACAGCCCCCTATCACCCCTGTACCCCCAACCACAGCCCCCATCACCCTGTACCCCCAACCACAGCCTCCATCACCCTGTACCCCCAACCACAGCCCCCATCACCCCTGTACCCCCATAGCTGCAGCCCCTATCACCCCTGTACCCCCAACCACGGCCCCCCATCACCCTGTACCCCCAACCACAGCCTCCATCACCCCTGTACCCCCATAGCTACAACCCCCCATCACCCCTGTACCCCCAACCACAGTCACACCCTCGTACCCCATAGCTACAGCCCCCATCACCCCTGTGCTAACCACAGCCCCCATCACCCCTGTACCCCCAACCACAGCCCCCATCACCCTGTACCCCAACCACAGCCCCCATCACCCTGTGCCCCCATGGCTACAGCCCCCATCACCCTGTGCCCCCATAGCTACGGCCCCCAGCACCCCTGTGCCCCCACCACAGCCCCCATCACCCTGTGCCCCGCAGCTACAGCCCCATCACCCCTGTGCCCCCAACCACAGCCCCCATCACCCTGTACTCCCCATGGCTAGCTAGCCCCATCACCCCTGTACCCCCAACCACAGCCCCCATCACCCTGTACCCCAGCTATGGCCCCTCATCACCCCTGTGCCCCCAACCACAGCCCCCATCACCCCTGTACCCCATAGCTACAGCCCCCAGCACCCCTGTACCCCCAACCACAGCCCCCATCACCCCTGTACCCCCAGCTACAACCCCATCACCCCTGTACCCCCAACCACAGCCTCCATCACCCCTGTACCCTCAAACACAGCCCCCCATCACCCCTGTACCCCCAAACACAGGCTCCCAGTTCTATGGGGCAGTCGGTGTCCCCGGCCCCTTGGGGCAGCCCCCTGGCCCCCCAGCTCTACAGGGCAGCCCCCACCCACTGTCCCCAACCCTGGGACCCCAGCCCGAGGCTGTCCCCTGTCCCCCCGTGCAGTGTGCCCTGTCCCCGTGTCCCCAGTGCCATGGGCAGCCCCAGCCCCGAGGGCTGTCCCCTGTCCCCCGTGACCGTGTCCCCTGTCCCCGTGTCCCCAGTGCCATGGGCAGCCCCAGCCCCGAGGGCTGTCCCCTGTCCCCCGTGACCGTGTCCCCTGTCCCCGTGTCCCCAGCGCCCTGGGCAGCCCGAGGCTGTCCCCGTGACCGTGTCCCCCTGTCCCCGTGTCCCCAGTGCCATGGGCAGCCCCCAGCCCCGAGGGCTGTCCCCCTGTCCCCCCGTGACGGTGTCCCCCTGTCCCCGTGTCCCCAGCGCAGTATCCGGCCCCAGGTGGTGACGACGTTCGAGCTGCCGGGCTGTTACGACATGTGGACGGTCACCGCGCCCCCCCCGCGGGACCAGGTGGGGCTGGGGGGCTGCGTGGCCCCTCCCCGTGTCCCTCTGTCCCCTCTCCCCTGTCCCCATGTCCCCGTGTCCCCTGTCCCCATCCCTGTCCCCATGTCCCCTGTGTCCTCCTGTCCCCCTCCCCTGTCCCCCGTGTCCCCTGTCCCCCTCCCCTGTCCCCATGTCCCCTGTGTCCTCCTGTCCCCTCCCTGTCCCCATGTCCCCTGTGTCCCCCTGTGTCCCCCTCCCTGTCCCCATGTCCCTGTGTCCCCTGTGTCCCCTCCTGTCCCCATGTCCCCTGTGTCCCCTTGTGTCCCCATCCCTGTGTCCCTCCCGCCCTGCTCCCCTCCACCCTGGTGTCCCCAAGGCCCCCTGCATCCCCCTGTGTCCCTGTGTCCCCTCCCCCTGTGACCCCATCCTGTGTCTCCATGTCCCCCTGTCCTGTTCTCCTGTGTCCCCCATGTCCCCTGTCCTGTGTACCCCCATTCCATGTCCTGCTCTGTGTCCCCATGTCCCCTGTCCTTGTGTACCCCCATTCCATGTCCTGCTCTGTGTCCCCCATGTCCCCCTGTCCTTGTGTACCCCCATTCCATGTCCTGCTCTGTGTCCCCCATGTCCCCCTGTCCTTGTGTACCCCCATTCCATGTCCTGCTCTGTGTCCCCCATGTCCCCCTGTCCCTGTGTCCCCCCATGTTCCCCTGTCCTTGTGTACCCCCATTCCATGTCCTGCTCTGTGTCCCCCATGTCCCTCTGTCCCTGTGTCCCCTCATGTCCCCCTGTCCCTTTGTACCCCCATTCCATGTCCTGCTCCCTGTCCCTGTGTCCCCTCATCCCTATGACACCCCTTCCCTGTGGCCACCATCCCACATCTCCATGTCCCCATGTCCCCTCCTCCCCACGTCCCCATGTGCCCCTCCCACGTCCCCATGTGCCCCCTCCCACATCCCCATGTGTCCCTGTCTCCATGTCCCCCATTCCTGTGTCCCTCCTGTCCCCCCACCCCTGTCCCCCTGTCCTGTGGCTGCCTGTCCTCCCCTCCCTGTGTGTTCCTCCCCTCTTGGTATCCGTGTCCCCATTCCCGTGTCCCCCATTCCCATGTCCCCATTCTATGTCCCCATTCCCATGTCCCCCATTCCCATGTCCCCTATTCCCATGTCCCTCATTCCCATGTCCCCAGTGTCCCCATTCCCATGTCCCCCCATTCCCGTGTCCCCCCATTACCATGTCCCCTGTTCCCGTGTCCCCATTCCCGTGTGTTCCCATGTCCCCCCATTCCCGTGTCCCCCCATGTCCCCCTATTCCTGTGTCCCCCATTCCCGTGTCCCCCCATTCCCGTGTCCCCCCATTCCCGTGTCCCCCCCGTCCCCATGCCGGTCCCTCCCCACAGCCGGAGGCGGCTCCGGGGACGAGCGCGGAGACGGAGACGGCGCCGGCTCCGGAGAGCTCTGAGGAGGATGGACAGAGACACGGGTTCCTCATCCTCAGCAGGGAGGACTCCACCATGGTGAGGGGACAGGGACAGGGGACAGGGGACAGGGGACACAGGGACACGGGTTCCTCATCCTCAGCAGGGAGGACTCCACCATGGTGAGGGGACAGGGACAGGGACACAGGGACACTGGGACAGGGGACACAGGGACAGAGACACGGGTTCCTCATCCTCAGCAGGGAGGACTCCACCATGGTGAGGGGACAGGGACAGGGGACAGGAGAGGACAGGGACAGGGACACAGGGACAGAGACACGGGTTCCTCATCCTCAGCAGGGAGGACTCCACCATGGTGAGGGGACAGGGACAGGGGACAGGGAACAGGGGACAGGGACAGGGGACACAGGGACAGAGACACGGGTTCCTCATCCGCAGCAGGGAGGACTCCACCATGGTGAGGGGACAGGGACAGGGGACAGGGGAGAGGGACAGGGGACAGGGGACAGGGACAGGGGACACAGGGACATGGGTTCTTCATCCTCAGCAGGGAGGACTCCACCATGGTGAGGGGACAGGGACAGGGGACACAGGGACACGGGTTCCTCATCCTCAGCAGGGAGGACTCCACCGTGGTGAGGGGATGGGGACAGGGGACACAGGGACAGGGGACAGGGACAGGGGCAGGGGACAGGGACAGGGGACACAGGGACAGGGACACTGGGACAGGGGTGTCACCAGGGTGGAGCTGGGGTCGGTCCCACCCCATGTGTCCCCAGGGACAGTGCCCAGGTTGTGGGGGCTCCCCTGGGTGCCGTGTCCCCCGATGTCCCCCCGATGTCCCCCGATGTCCCCCGATGTCCCCTGATGTCCCCTGATGTCCCCCGATGTCCCCCTGATGTCCCCCTGATGTCCCCGTGTCCCGCAGATCCTGCAGACGGGGCAGGAGATCCTGGAGCTGGACACGAGTGGCTTTGCCACGCAGGGACCCACCGTGTTCGCCGGCAACCTGGGCGAGGGGAAGTACATCGTGCAGGTGTCCCCCCTGGGGCTCAGGCTGCTCGAGGGAGGTGGGTGACACACCTGGGGACACACCTGGGGACATGGGACACACCTGGGGACACACCTGGGGACACACCTGGGCAAGGGGCAGTACATCGTGCAGGTGTCCCCCCTGGGGCTCAGGCTGCTCGAGGGAGGTGGGTGACACACCTGGGGACACACCTGGGATACACCTGGGGACATGGGACACACCTGGGGACACACCTAGGACACACCTGGGGACACACCTGGGACACACCTGGGCAAGGGGCAGTACATCGTGCAGGTGTCCCCCCTGGGGCTCAGGCTGCTCGAGGGAGGTGGGTGACACACCTGGGGACACACCTGGGATACACCTGGGGACATGGGACACACCTGGGGACACACCTAGGACACACCTGGGGACACACCTGGGACACACCTGGGCAAGGGGCAGTACATCGTGCAGGTGTCCCCCCTGGGGCTCAGGCTGCTCGAGGGAGGTGGGTCACACCTGGGGACACACCTGGGGACACACCTGGGACACACCTGGGGACATGGGACACACCTGGGGACACACCTGGGCGAGGGGCAGTACATCGTGCAGGTGTCCCCCCTGGGGCTCAGGCTGCTCGAGGGAGGTGGGTGACACACCTGGGGACACACCTGGGGACATGGGACACACCTGGGACACACCTGGGCGAGGGGAAGTACATCGTGCAGGTGTCCCCCCTGGGGCTCAGGCTGCTCGAGGGAGGTGGGTGACACACCTGGGGACATGGGACACACCTGGGACACACCTGGGCGAGGGGAAGTACATCGTGCAGGTGTCCCCCCTGGGGCTCAGGCTGCTCGAGGGAGGTGGGTCACACCTGGGGACACACCTGGGACACACCTGGGGACATGGGACACACCTGGGGACACAGGACACACCTGGGACACACCTGGGGATACACCTGGGGACACAGCTGGGTGCCCTGTCACCCCTGTGCTGGCTGCTGGAGGGAGGGAGGTGACCCGAGGGTGGCTCTGGGGTGATACCACAGTGACCACGTGTGTCCCCCCTGTCCCAGCTGCAGGAGGGTGGGGGGTGACACGGGGTGGGTGACACGGGTGGGTGACACAGGGTGGTGACATGGGGGTGACACGGGGGTGACACGGGGGTGGGTGACACGGGGGGTGACACAGGGTGGGTGACATGGGGTGACACGGGGGTGACACAGGTGGGTGACACAGGGTGGGTGACTCGGGGTGGGTGACACAGGGTGGGTGACATGGGGTGGGTAACATGGGGGTGACTCGGGGTGGGTGACATGGGGTGACACGGGGTGGGTGACACAGGGTGGGTGACAGTGGGTGACTCGGGTGGGTGACACGGGTGGGTGACATGGGGGTGACACGGGGGTGACACAGGGTGGGTGACACGGAGTGGGTGACATGGGAGGTGACACAGGGTGGGTGACACAGGGGGTGACATGAGGGGTGACACAGGGTGGGTGACACGGAGTGGGTGACATGGGAGGTGACACAGGGTGGGTAACACAGGGTGGGTGACATGGGGGGTGACACAGGGGGGGTGACACAGGATGGGTGACACAGGGTGGGTGACACAGGGGGGTGGCAGTGACCCCGCTGTGCCCCCGTGTCCCCGGCAGTGACGCAGCTGCACTTCGTGCCCGTGGATTTGGGGTCCCCCATCGTTCACTGCGCTGTGGCCGATCCTTCGGGGTCCTGCTCAGCGCCGAGGGCCACCTGGCCACCTTCACCCTCAAGGGGGACACCTACGGCGGCCGCGCCCCCCGCCTGGCCCTACTCCGGCCCCCCGTGTCACACGTGAGTGTCACCTGTGTCCCCAACACCCGTGTCACACGTGAGTGTCACCTGTGTCCCCAAACCCCCGCCTGGCCCTGCTCAGACCCCCTGTGTCACATGTGAGTGTCACCTGTGTCCCCAAACCCCCGCCTGGCCCTGCTCAGACCCCCTGTGTCACATGTGAGTGTCACCTGTGTCCCCAATCCCCCCGTGTCACACGTGAGTGTCACCTGTATCACCTGTGTCCCCAACACCCGTGTCACACGTGAGTGTCACCTGTGTCACCTGTGTCCCCAACAACCCTTCCTGGCCCTGCTCAGGCCCCCTGTGTCACATGTGAGTGTCACCTGCGTCACCTGTGTCCCCAACACCCGTGTCACACGTGAGTGTCACCTGTGTCACC